>NC_090820.1:12691464-12851023 GCF_000390325.3 Nicotiana tomentosiformis | reverse complement strand
GATTCTAACTCGGATTGGACTATATTTCATGAATCTATTGTTATTTTTATCATTTAATTAGGGATTTGAGTTGTAAATTTGGGGGGAAATGATATAAACTTCATAGGCTAAAATTTCGAGTTTTGGAAGGTGATTTGAGGTTGGATTCGAGTAATTCTTATATGGTTGGACTCGTGAGTGTACTGGTATTCATATTTTGTGACTTTTGTCGGATTTTGAGACGTGGGCCCGGGGGCCGGTTTGAGCTTATTTCGGGTTTTGACTTATAATTTCGTGTTTATCTTGTGGAATTGATTCTTTTAGCCTATATCAATTATATCGTACTGCTTGTGGCTAGATTCAGGGCGTTTGGAGGTTGATCCGAGGGGCAAGGGCATTGTAGAGTAGGATTTTGCGCGATTTGAGCTAAGTAACAGTCTTAAATCTGGTTTTGAGGGTATGAAACCCCGAGAATTGGTATGATGTGAGTGTTTGAAGGTGACACACATACTAGGTGAGGGCGTGTGAGCGTGCACCGTGAGGGATTATGACTTGGTCCGTCCCGTGAGACTATAAAGTCGAATAGCCATTGTTATTACTTGTTCTTCCTTGTCTTTGAGCAATTAACTGCCTTTCATGTTAGAAACCATGCTTAGGCCATATAATATCATTGTTGGGACCCGCATCGGTCGTATACTTGTTGAATTGACTGCTAATTGATGTCTTATACTCAGTCACAGTCTTACTTGTGTGTTATATCTCCGTTCCCCCTCATTTCTTGTTGATACTTATTGTATTCTCTGTTTGGGCTGATTAATATGATATTCTGTTAGCCCGAGGGGCTGGAGAGGTTAGTGACTGAGATAAGGCCTGAATGTCGAGTTGTGAGCTGTGAGGCATATGGATCAAGTTGCACGCCGCAACAAGCCTTCGGGCTATATATATATATATATATATATATATATATATATATATATATATATATATATATATATATATATATTATTGGATCGGGTTGCACGCCGCAATAAGATTAGATCAGGCTGCACGCCGCAACAATGTAGCTCTTGGGCTAAGGAGCCCCTCCGGCGTCTGTACACCCTTAGTGAGCGCAGGTACCTATTGAGAGTGTATATTGAGGGCTGAGAGCCGAGATTATGAGTTGCTGAGATGAGCTGAGTGACTGCTGCCTTGAGAGGTTGTACTTGCTTTTATTTGTTGATGCACTTATGTTGTTATCTGTTGTTGTAGTGAAATTTTTGGAAGATTCATATTTGTGTTACTTGAGCTCGAACTGATTTGTCTTATACCACCAGATTTGAAAGCATGTTCACTCTTTACTGAAAACTTTTGAAATGAACTGTATTTTTATTGCTCGTTACTACTTCTTAGTTCCTTATTTAATTCTGTTACTTACTGAGTTGGTTGTACTCATGCTACGCCCTACACTTCATATGTAGATCCAGGTGTGTACGGTTCTGACAGTCGCTGAGTTCGTGCGCGAGCTGATTATCGGAGACTACGAGGTAGCTGCCGGCGTCCGCAGTCCTTATGTTTTCTTCTTATTATCCTTCTCTCTTGTATTGGCATTTGGCACAAACTGTAGTAGACTCTGTTTCTAGATTGGTTGTTAGATGCTCATGATTTAGTAACACCCCGATGTCGGGCTATCATTCCACACTTGTTTTTTTGGGTTTTTACCCCGTTATTATGTAAATCTTAAGTTTATTTAATTGCTTTAGCTCCTTTCTGTGATATATTGAAGGTATATTGAGAATGTCGACTTGCCTAGTTCCACGATAGGCACCATCATGACGGGTTAGGTATTTGGGTCATGACAAGTTAGTATCAGAGCCTAGGTTACATAGGTCTCACGAGTCATGAGCAGGTTTAGTAGAGTCTTGTGGATCGGTACGGAGACACTTGTACTTATCTTCGAGAGGCTGCCGAACCATTAGGAATTTTCACATTCTTGAATGTTTGTCGTGCAGATCTTTTGATTCTGGTAACTAAACTTCTGTTGTTACATTCTCTCACAGATGGTGAGGACTCGTACTATTGGGCAGGATGGACAGCCACCAGTACCACCAGCCAGGGCCACGAGAGGCCGAGGTCGCGGTAGAGGCTGCGGTAGGGGCAGAGGTACAACCCACACAACAGCTAGGGCAGCACCTGCAAATCCACTAGTTGCCCTATATCAGGACCAGATTCCAGTTGTTGATGTACCAGCTCAGGCACCACATGTGCCTATTGTGATTCCAGGCATTCAGGAGGCCTTAGCTCAGATTCTGACCGCGTGTACCAGTCTTGCTCAAGAGGTCTCTATTCCGGCCGCAGCAGCCACTTCTCAGGCCGAGGGAGGTGCTTAGACTCCCACCGCCTGCATACTAGAGCAGGTGGTACAGGGATTCCAGACACCGGGGGCACCACCAGCCCAGCCGGTTGCTACATTTCAGGACTATATTTTTCCTGCTATGCCTGAGGATGAGAAGTGTAGATTGGAGAGGTTTGGGAGACTCTAGCTTCTATCCTTCAGTAGTGCAGAGGGAGAGGATGCGCAGGGTTTCTTGGACAGGTGTTAGAGGATACTCCGTACAACAGGTATTCTGGAGACCAGTGAGGTCTCATTCACTACCTTTCAGTTGTCTGGGGATGCATTTAGTTGGTTGGAGGCTTACGAGAGGCGTAGGCCGATCAGCGCAACATTCCTTACCTGGAAGTAGTTCTCCATTATCTTTCTGGAGAAGTTCGTGCCTCAGTCCCATAGAGAGGAGCTGCGCAGATAGTTTGAGCAGCTTCGTCAGGGTGATATGTCTGTGACGCAGTATGAGATGCGATTTTCGGAGTTTCCTAGTCATGCTATCTGGTTGGTTCCCACAGACAGGGAGATGATCGGGAGGTTTATAGATGGCCTCACTTTTCAGTTGCGATTGCTTATGACTAGAGAGAGAGAGTGTCTGGTGCTACTTTTGATAATGTTGTCGACATCACGTGTCATATTGAGATGGTTAGCAGTCAGGAGAGGGATGAGAGGGAGGCCAAGAGGCCTCATGGTCAGGGTGGATTTAGAAGTGCTCCTTCAGTTCCAGCACGATAGAGGCTGTCCTTTCAGACATGCTCAGACGACTCGTCCAGTTCACCGTGGTGCATCATCTGGCCATAGTTCGCACAGTTATCAGCAGGGTCGTTCATCTCTCGGTGCCCTCCCAACGCAAAGTTCATCCTGTGCTCCATCGGGTTAGGGTTCTTCTATGCCAGGTCTTTCTGCTAGTTATCCCGGTGCTCGGGGCTCCCTTCAGTCCCCTGCGCCAGCACCGGAGAGTTGCTATGAGTGTAGGGAGTTTGGTCACATGAGGAGAGAGTGTCCCTGTATAGTGGGAGGTCCTGCTCCGCAGAGGAGCCAGTCTATATCATCAGCACCAGCCCCTCCACCACCTGCTCAGCCAGCCCGGGGTGGAGCCTAGTCAGCTAGGGGTTGCCTGAGAGGGGGAGGCAGATCAGGGGGTGGTCAGGACCATTTCTATGCTCTTCCTGCCAGACTATATGCTATTGCTTCGGATGTTGTGATTACAGGTATTGTCTCTGTTTGCCACAGAGATGCCTCTATATTATTTGACCCTGGTTCCACTTATTCATATGTTTTCTTGTATTTTGCTCATTTTCTGGATATGCCCCATGAGTATTTAGTTTTATCGGTTCATGTATATACTATTGTGGGTGATACT
This sequence comes from Nicotiana tomentosiformis, assembly GCF_000390325.3. Classification (NCBI taxonomy): domain Eukaryota; kingdom Viridiplantae; phylum Streptophyta; class Magnoliopsida; order Solanales; family Solanaceae; genus Nicotiana; species Nicotiana tomentosiformis. The sequence continues at coordinate 12,847,319 of NC_090820.1, read as the reverse complement.
ATTATTGTGGACCACGTTTATCGGTCATGTGTGGTGACTATTGGGGGGTCTGGAGACCAGAGTAGATCTCTTTTTGCTTAGTATGGTCAATTTTGACGTGATTTTGGGTATGGATTGGTTGTCTCCATGTCATGCTGTTCTAGATTGTCACGCTAAGACCGTGACGTTGGCGATGCCGGGGTTACCGAGGGTTGAGTGGAGCGGATCTATAGACTATGTTCCCAGTAGAGTGATTTCATACTTGAAAGCTCAACGGATGGTTGAGAAAGGTTGTCTATCTTATTTGGTCTTTGTGAGGGATGTTAGTGCAGAGGCCCCTGCTATTGATTATGTTCCGGTGGTAAGAGATTTCCCAGATGTGTTTCCTGTAGACCTTCCGGGCATGCCGCCCGACAAGGATATTGATTTGGTGCCGGACACTCAGCCCATTTCTATTCCACCGTATAGTATGGAACCAGTGGAGTTGAAGGAGTAGCTTCAGGAACTCCTTGATAAGGGGTTAATTCGGCCTAGCGTGTCACCTTGGGGTGCACTAGTTCTATTTGTAAAGAAGAAGGATGGTACTATGAGAATGTGCATTGATTATAGGCAGTTGAACAAGGTCACAATCAAGAACAAGTATCCATTGCCGTGTATTGATGATTTATTTGACCAGCTTCAGGGAGCGATGGTGTTCTCCAAGATTGACTTGAGGTTAGGGTATCACCAGCTGAATATTCGGGACTCAGATATTCTTAAGACAACTTTCAGGACCCGATATGGACACTATGAGTTCCTTGTGATGTCTTTTGGGCTGACCAACGCCCCAGCAACGTTCATGCATCTGATAAATAGTGTGTTTTAGACATATCTTGACTTGTTCATTATTGTATGCATTGATGATATCCTGGTGTACTCTCGTAGCCAGGAGGAGCATGCCCAGCATCTGAGGATTGTGTTACAGAGATTGAGGGAGGAGAAGCTTTATGCAAAATTCTCCAGGTATGAGTTTTGGCTCAATTCAGTGGCGTTCTTAGGACACGTGGTGTCCAGTGAGGGTATTCAGGTAGACCCAAAGAAGATAGAGGCGGTTCAGGGTTGGCCTAGGCCGTCCCCAACCATAAAGATTAGGAGCTTTCTTGGTTTGGCAGGCTATTACTGTCATTTTGTGGAAGGTTTTTCATCTATTGCATCGCCCTTGACCAAATTGACCTAAAAAGGTGCTCCATTCAGGTGGTCGGATGAGTGTGAGGAGAGCTTTCAAAAGCTCAAGACTGCTTTGACCACGGCCCTAGTTCTAGTTCTGCCATCAACTTCTGGTTCTCACACAGTTTATTGTGATGCCTCGCAGATCGGTATTGGATGTGTTTTGATGCAGGAGGGTAGAGTGATTGCTTATGCTTCGCGCACAGTTGAAGACCCATGAGAAGAACTATCATGTCCATGATCGAGTTAGCAGCTATTGTTCACGCCTTGAAGATTTGGCGGCACTACTTGTACGGGGTCCATTGTGAGATCTACACTGATCAACAAAGTTTGCAGCATCTGTTTAAGCAAAAGGATCTTAACTTGCATTAGCGGAGGTGGTTGGAGCTTCTTAAGGTCTATGATATCACCATTTTATACCATCCCGGGAAGGCCAATGTGGTGTCCGACGCCTTGAGTTGCCGGGCAGAGAGTTTGGGGAGCTTAGCACATCTTCCAGCAGTAGAGAGGCCATTGGCATTGGATGTTCAGGCTTTAGCCAACCAGTTTGTCAGATTGGATGTTTCTGAGCTGAGTCGAGTATTAGCTTGTGTGGTCTCTCGATCTTCTCTTTATGATCGTATCAGGGAGCGTCAGTATACTGACCCCCATCTACTTGTCCTTTAGGACACGGTCCAGCACGGTGATGCTAGGGAGGTCACTATTGGGGATGATGGTGAATTGAGGATGTAGGGCAGGCTTTGTGTACTCAATGTAGATGGCTTGCATGAGCTGATTCTCTAGGAGGCTCACAGTTCGCGGTATTCTATTCATCCGGGTGCCGTAAAGATGTATCAGGACTTGAGGCAGCATTATTGGTGGAGGAGAATGAAGAAGGAGATAGTGGAGTATATAGCTCGGTGCCTAAATTGCCAGCAGGTGAAGTATGAGCATCAGCGACCAGGTGGGTTGCTTCAGAAGTTAGAGATTTCGGAGTGTAAATGGGAACGGATCACTATGGATTTCATTGTTGGGCTTCCACAGACTCAGCGAAAATTTGATGAAATTTGAGTGATTGTGGACCGGCTGACTAAGGCAGCTCATTTCATTCCTGTGATGACTACCTATTCTTCCGAGTAGCTGGCTCGAGTGTATATCCGCGAGATCGTCAGGCTTTATGGCGTATCGGTATCTATCATTTTTGACCGGGGTACACAGTTTACATCATGGTTCTGGAAGGTCGTACAACATGAGTTGGGTACTCGAGTGGAGTTGAGCATAACATTTCACCCTCAGACGGACGGACAGTCCGAGCGGACTATTCAGATATTAGAGGATATGCTCCGTGCGTGTATGATGGAGTTTGGGGGTTCGTGGGATCAGTTCTTACCACTAGCGGAGTTTGCCTATAACAATAGTTATCAGTTGAGTATCAAGATGGCACTGTATGATGCTCTGTATGGTAGGCGGTGTAGGTCTCCAGTGGGTTGGTTCGAGCTGGGAGAGGCTAGATTATTGAGTACAAACTTGGTTCAGGATGCTCTAGAGAAAGTTAAGGTGATTCAGGATAGATTACGCACAGCCCAGTCTAGACAGAAGAGTTATGCAGATCGAAAGGTTCGCGATGTTGCATTCATGATTGGAGAGTTGGTCTTGCTCTGGGTGTCACCCATGAAGGGTGTTATGAGGTTCGGAAAGAAGGGGAAGCTGAGCTTTAGGTTTATCGGTCCATTTGAGGTATTGCGACGTGTTGGGGAGGTTTCTTATGAGCTTGGCTTCCCTCCTAGTCTAGCAGGAGTTCACCCGGTATTCCATGTTTCTATACTCCGGAAGTATCATGGAGATCCATCTCACGTGTTGGATTTTAGCTCATTCCAGTTGGACAAGGATTTATAGTATGTTAAGGAGTCGGTGGCAATCTTACATAGGCAGGTTCGAAAGCTGAGGTCGAAGAATATTGCTTCTGTGAAGGTTCAGTGGAGAGGTCTGCCAGTCGATGAGGCGATTTGGGAGACCGAGCAGGATATGCGCAACCGTTATCCTCATCTTTTCACCACTTCAGGTATGTCTCTATGCTCGTTCGAGGACGGATGACTGTTTAAGAGGGGGAGGATGTAACGACCCGGCCGGTCATTTTTATTGTATTAGCCCCGATCCCCAATTTACTATTTTTCCCGTATCTGTTTCTGCTTATGTGACTTGCCGGGAGGTCTAGTTTTTGGTTTCAGAGTATTTTAGTATACTTAGTCCCTAAAATAGAATCCTAAGTCTCAGGATTTTGAGCATAGTCAGATTTGTGTGAAGACGACTCTGGAATGGAGTTTCGTTGGTTCCGTTAGCTCTGTTGGGTGATTTTGGACATAGGAGCGTGTCCGGACTGTGAATTTGAGGCCTGTAGCTAATTTAGGCTTGAAATGGCGAAAGTTGAATTTTTGGGAAGTTTGATCGGGGGTTGACTTTTTGATATCGGGGTCGAATTCCGATTCCATAGGTCCGTAATGTTGAATATGTCTTGTATGCAAAATTTAAGGTCAATCGGGCGTGGTTTGGTAGGTTTCGGTGTCGTTTAAGGAACTTGAAAGTTTAGAAGTTCTTTAGGCTTGAATCCTGGTGTAATTGGTTTTTTGATGTTGTTTTGAGTGATTTGAAGGTTCAACTAAGTTCGCATGGGGTTATATGACCTTTTGGTATGTTTGGTTGAGGTCCCGGGGGCCTCGGGTATGTTTCGGATGCTTAACGGATTAAGTTTTGGAGTTTTGAAATTGCTAAAGACTTCTGATATCTGGTAGTTTCGCACCTACGGTGGGGAGGCCGCAGGTGCGTACTCGCACATGCGGAGGAAGGAGTGCAGAAGCGGGAGTTAATGATATGGCCAGGGGTCATAGGTGCGAGTGTATGTCCGTATGTGCGAGCCCGCAGATGCACTTGAAGCTCCATAGATGCGGAAAGTGAGTTGGAGGGGAGGATCGTAGAAGCGGACTTTTGTCCGCAGGTGCAACCACTTGGATGCAGATGTGGACCCAGCCCTTTTAGTCATTCCTGCACCTACGATGGAATTTCCGCAGGTGCGGAAGAACTGGCAGAAAAATGGGATTTCGAGGGTTTGATTCCCATTTCGATTTTGGGACTTTGAGAGCTCAGTGTGAGGTGATTTTTTGAGGTTTCTTCAAGACGATTGTTGGGGTAAGTGATTCTAACTCGGATTGGACTATATTTCATGAATATGTTGCTATTTTCATCATCTAATTAGGGATTTGAGTTGTAAATTTGGGGAAAAATGGTTGAAACTTCATAGGCTAAAATTATGGAAGGTGATTTGAGGTTGAATTCGAGTAATTCTTGTATGGTTGGACTCGTGAGTGGATGGGTGTTCATATTTTGTGACTTTTGTCAGATTTTGAGACGTGGGCCCGGAGGCCGGTTTGAGCCTATTTCGGGTTTTAACTTATAATTTCGTGTTTCTCTTATGGAATTCATTCTTTTAGCCTACATTAATTATATCGTACTGCTTGTGGCTAGATTCGGGGCGTTTGGAGGTTGATCCGAGGGGCAAGGGCATTGCGGAGTAGGATTTTGCGCGATTTGAGGTAAGTAACAGTCTTAAATCTGGTTTTGAGGGTATGAAACCTCGAGAATTGGTATGATGTGTGTGTTTGGAGGTGACGCACTTGTTGGTGACGGGCGTGTGAGCATGCACCGTGAGGGATTGTGACTTGGTCCGTCCCGTGAAACTGTAAAGTTAAATAGCCATTGTTATTACTTGTTTTTTCTTGTCTTTGAGCAATTGACTGCCTTTCATGTTAGAAACCATGCTTAGGCTATATGATATCACTGTTGGGACCCGCAACGGTCGTATACTTGTTGAATTGACTGCTAATTAATGTCTTGTGCTTAGTCACAGTCTTACTTGTGTGTTATTTCTTCGTTCCCCCTCATTTCTTGTTGATACGTATTGTATTCTCTGTTTGGGCCGATTAATATGATATTCTGTGAGCCCGAGGGGATGGAGAGGTTAGTGACTGAGATAGGGCCTGAGTGCCGAGCTGTGAGCTATGAGCTGCGAGGCATATGGATCGGGTTGCACGCCGCAACAAGCCTTCAGGAGATATATATATATAAAATTGGATCGGGTTGCACGTCGCAACAATATTGGATCGGGTTGCACGCCGCAACAAGATTGGATCGTGCTGCACGCAGCAGCAATGTAGCGCTTGGTCTGAAGGAGCCCCTCCGGAGTCTGTACACCCCCAGTGAGCGCATGTACCTATTGAGAGTGTGTATTGAGGGCTGATAGCCGCGAGTATGAGTTGTTGAGATGAGTTGAGTGATTGTTGCCTTGAGAGGCTGCACTTGCTTTTATTTGTTGATGCACTTAAGTTATTATCTATTATTGTTGTGAAATTTCTAGAAGATTCATATCTGTGTTACTTGAGCTCGAACTAATTTGACTTATACCATCGGATTTGAAAGCATGTTCACTCTTTACTGAAAACCTTTGAAATGAACTGTATTTTTATAGCTCGTCACTATTTTTCAGTTCCTTATTTAATTCTGTTACTTGCTGAGTTGGTTATAATCATGCTACACCCTGCACTTCATGTGCAGATCCAGGTGTGTATGGTTCTGAGGGTCGCTGAGTTCATGCGCGAGCTGATTATCAGAGACTTACGAGGCAGCTACCGGCGTCTGCAGTCCTTGTTTCTCCTTTCTTATTATATTTTCTCTCTTGTATTGGCATTTGGCACAGATTGTAGTAGACCCTGTTTCTAGATTGGTTGTTAGATGCTCATGACTTAATGACACCTCATTGTCGGGCTATCATTGTGCACTTATATTTTTGGGTTTTTACCCCGTTATTATGTAAACCTTAAGTTTATTTAATTGCTTTAGCTCCTTTCTGTCATATATTAAAGGTATATTGAGAATATCGGCTTACTTAGTTCCACAATAGGCACCATCACAACGGGTTAGGTATTTGGGTCATGATATTGGGACTACGAGCGGTACCTCGGAAGATCCCCGTGTCTTGCATATTTACATTTGGGACTACGAGACGGTATCTCGGGAGATCCCCTGTTGAGCATTTACTTTTGGGACTACGAGACGGTATCTCGGGAGTGCCCTTTGTTGACATCTCTCTATGGTTGCACTTGTCTTTGGTTATTTTATATTTTCGTGATAGGTCAATCCTTGTGATCTGCCGTGATTTATTATTTGATTTTTACTATGTGTTTATATTCCCGATTTTAACCGCTTTTCGATGACTGAGTTGTTTTAAATAAAAGAAGTTACTATTATATTTTGAATTAATAAGCTTTACATCCGAAGAAATAGAGTATCTGATGTTTTATTTAAATTTAAATGTCATTTTCTTTACTCAAACTATTTCTAAAATAAATTCATTTTTTTGTTGAATTCTTACTTGGTTTAAAAATTATAACCTTACTTTATTGAAAATAAATTAATCGTGCGGATCTTATGTATTGATATATTTGGCACGAGTGTTTTTCGTGTGGTTGTGATTTGAGCTATGGGCACGAGGTGCCGTGAGAATATAAAAGGGGATCGAGAACTGTATTTTATGATTATGCTATAAGATATTTATTTGGAAGAGTTTTATATTCGAAGGATACTCATTTGAAAAAATATATTTGGATGGTATTTATTTGAAGAAATTATATGTGAAAGACTTATTTAATTGGTTATTCTTGTGTTTTTTATTCGTCTGAGTAATAATTATGGTATTTTTGATGTCTTACTGTTTATAGCACTAGTGAATTATTGTTGCTATCACTGCTATTTGTTTTTCGATTATTTTGGTATGGCACAAGTTATTTGACTAGTGAGTATCTTGACTGTACCCCGTCACTACTCCACTGAGGTTAGTCATGATACTTATTAGGTACCGACTGTGGTGTACTCATACTATACTTTTGCATATTTTTGTGCTGAGTCAGGTAATGTGAAGTCAGTTGACTGATTGCTAGCAGTACGAGTCTTGTTGTGGAGACTCAAGATAAACCTGTTGCTGTGTTCGCAAGCTTCGGTATCACCTTCTGATATTGTACTTGTATTGTTTTATCTCTATTTCAAAACAATTATAATTATAGGCTTTTCTAGTAACTCGGTAGAGCTTATGACTTGTACTATCTGTTTTGAAAATTGTAAATTTTATAGAGATTTCCATTTCACAAATTATTAGATGTCATTTAATTATTGTTGTTTCAGTAAATATTAGGCTTACCTAGTCCCCAAGACTAGGTTCCATCACGATGCCCGACGGAGGGAAAATTGGGCCTTGACAATTTGATATCAGAGCTCTAGGTTCATAGGTGCTACGAGTCATAAGCAAGTTTAGTAGAGTCTTGCGGATCTGTACGGAGGCGTCTGTACTTATCTTCAAGAGGCTACAAATCTATTAGGAAATTTCCACTTATTTCATTCATGTCGTGCAGAATTTGTTGAATTTTGAATTTGAGCCTTTGTATCTCTATTCTCTCACTGATAGTGAGGACACGTGCTACCGGGTCAGCTGAGCAGGCACCCGCGCATTCTGCTAGGGGCCGAGGTAGAGGTCGAGGAAGGGCATGTGTCGCAGCTAGAGCACCTATCAGAGCAGCAGTTGAGGAGCCACCAGTAGCTCCAGTTCGGGGACAGTCACCAGAGACACATGTTGTTACCCCCAGAACTCAGGAGACATTAGCACAATTCCTGAACATGTTTGGTACATTAACTCAGGCGTGATTGATCTCCGTTTCGCCAAATATTTCACAGATTGGGGGAGGAGCTCAGACTCCTACCGCCCGTACTCTAGAGTAGCAGGTTCATATTGGCTAGGTTCTGGGTATAGTACTGGTACAACCTGTTATTCCAGTTCAGCTTGAGATCACGCCAGAGGCAACAAAGAAGAACAAAAGCGACTTGAGAGGTTTAAGAGGTATAAACCACCTACTTTCAGTGGCACAACTACAGAGGATGCTCAAGGATTTCTAGAAAAGTGTCACCATATTCTCCGCACCATGGGTATTGTGAAAGTGAGCGGAATTGCCTTTACTACATTTCAGCTATCAGGAGCAACGTATCAATGGTGGCACATGTATGAAGAAGGTAGACCAACCGATGCTATACCACCAACTTGGGCTTATTTTTCGGAGATGTTTTTGAAAGAGTTTGTTCCCCAAACTCTCCGGGATCCATGTCACATATAGTTTGAACGGTTGCGTCAGGTCACCATGACGGTGTCAGAATATGCTATCAAGTTCAGTGAGTTAGCCCGCCATGAACCTATCTTGGTTCCTACAGTTAGAGAGCGAGCCCGCAGATTTATTGAAGGGCTCAATTATGATTTTAAAATATGTATGGATCGAGAGCTGCAGACTGATATTCCATTTCAGCAAGTAGTAGAGACTGCCAGGATGTTAGATCATGTTCGAAGTGAGGAGAAGAAATCTAAGGAGGCCAAAAGGTCTCGAAATTCTGGAGGATTTAGTAGATTCTACTCTGCTGTTATGACTCATAACAATGGAGGATCGGCAGTCGGTCAGCCTAGTCCGCAATTTAGAGTACTCGTAGTGCTCCAGTTAATACTTTTAGTGCACCACTGATATAAGATTCTTAAAGTGGTTATTTCAGTTATCTGGCACAGACTCAGCACGAGCAGCCACGACCTCAGATAGGTTGTTATGAGTGTGGTGGTATTAGGAACATCATGAGAGATTGTCCCAAAACTTGGGAGAGGCGAACTTCATCAAAACGCTCAGGCTACAGGCTTTATTCCAGTTAATATTCCACGTGCACAGCCAGTTAGAGGTGCTGGATAGGTGGGTAGAGGGCGCCCTAGAGGGGGAGGCCCAGCCCATTAATATATTTGCTATGGTGTAGCTGAGGCCACTACACCAGATGGTGTCGTTACAGGTACGATCCCGATTTGTTATAAAGGGATATTTTTCCTTAATTTGATTCGGTTACGAATATTGAGGCGAGTCCTCCTATTATGCTCCTCTTATGGGAGAGCTTTGTAACTTTATGACCCGCTTATATGCTATCCATGTTGGGAGATTTGATGATGTTAGCCCGTGTCTATCGTTTTTATTTTTGTGCACCATTGAGGGCTATAAGTCCAAAAGTAATTTTATTATTCACTACAATGGGTTTTGATATGATTTCGGAATAATTGATTCCAATTTTATGAATTATATGCCCTACCGGTACAAAGGTTCATTATGCGTTGTGAAAACTGTTTACGAAATATATTGAAAAGAAGAAAGAAAGGAAATTGAAATTTCAGTTGGCACAATGTGCAAAAATACTTGTGATTCTGAGTTGAGGACGAGATCCTCACATTTATATATATGATGTGAAATATTTAAACTGGGCTACAAGCCGCGGTGGAAGTTATATAAGGACGAGGTTCTTGTGGTAAAAATTTATATGAGTTTAAATTCTCCCTTTGTGAAATTATATTTGTACTATAGTATAAATAGGGAGTCATGCCTGTTAGGTTTATTTGATAATTCTTGTATATTTTTATGTGCATATTTATCCATATTCGTATTGTAAATATTGAGTTTTAGCCTATAAGGTGGGTGCCCAAGTGGCGTTAAAGGTGACTCGTTAATTTGGGTAAATAATTATGAGGTATTTATGCCTCGCGTGTTGCTGTCAGTGTTACAAAAAGTTGAAATGAGATTTTGGTGAATATGAGATTAATTGAAGATACTGAAAATTAATTATAAACAACTATTGCGACTAGAGATATGGTTATGGACATACGTATGATGTGTACATAGGCACGAATTGCTACGGACGGTTGAGATTAATACCGTATGTTGATGTCAAGAATTCGAAATTTATTTGGAGTGTTAAGGAATTGGCTTAAAGGATTATAAGTGTGAATAAAAGAAATAATCTCCACTAAAATGATGTTGTCGGGCCCCTATTAAATTTACGGTGACGTAGAATCACTCGTGAGTATGTGTGAAATAATGTACTCAGTAATTTAATGTCATCAGAATAATTCTTGGCACATTCGAGGACGAACGTATGTTTAAAAGGGGGAGAATGTAACGATCCGACTTGTCGTTTTAAGAATTAACGTACCGTTCAGCGACTAAAGGTCAAGAGCAGTTTCGTAATATGTATTATGATACGTGGGTGAGTTTGATTTTCGAAAGATTCAGAATTAAATTTAAAGAACAATTCTAATTTAGAAGCTTAAATGGAAAGAGTTGATCGGAGAGCTTACTTTTGAGCAAACGACCCCGGAATAGAATTTTGATAATGTCAATAGCTTCGTATGGTGATTTCGGACTTAGGCGTGTGTCCGAATTTGGATTTGGAAGTCCGTAGGACAATTTAACACATTTTGGCGAAAGTTAGAAATAGAAGGTTTTTGGAAAGTTCGACCGAAGGTTGAATTTTGATAACAAGGTCGGAATTCGATTATGAAAATTTAAATAACTTTGTTATATCATTTATGACTTGTGTGTAAAATTTAAAGTCATTCCGGATTGATTTGATACGTTTCGGCTTAAAATATAGAAGTTGGAAGATTTGAAAACTCATAATTCGATTCGATATGCGATTCATAATTTCGTCATTGTTTGAGGTGGTTTAAGGCCTCGACTAAGTTCGTATTGTATTTTGAGACATGTTGCTATATTTGGTTAAGGTCTCGAAGGCCTCAGGTGGATTTCGGATAGTTAACGGATTGATTTTTGGACTTGTTGAAGTTGCTGAATTTTCTGGGCAGCAACTGGTGCAATCGCACCTGCGCATTTTGGTGCACATGTGCGCTTCACTCCTGCGAGATTTCTAGTTGCTTCTGCGATGTATGGGGCAGTACTGTTGCGTCGCTTATGCGGAAAGGGGAGCGCAAGTACGCGATCGCACCTGCGAAACATGGATCGCAGATGCGATGCCCATCACTTTTGTTGTCCGCTTCTGCGTCGTTGATGCCGCTTCTGCGAAAGGTCCCTCGCAGGTGCGCAAACTAGGCAGAATGTTAAGGACCAAAAATGGTCATTTCGCCATTTTCTTTTTGGATTTTTGGAGCTCGGATTTGGGTGATTCTGGAGGGATTTTTCACAAGCTTGGTTGGGGTAAGTGTTCTATGGTTAAGTGTTCTATATCCTAAAGTGATTATATTTCATGAATCAATGATATTATTCATCGTTTGATTTGGATTTAAATGGAGGAAATCAAGATTTTTGCAAAATCTTCCAAAAACAAAAATTTAAGATTTAGAGGTCGAGTTGTTATCGGAATTGGATAAAATTGGTATGGTTGAACTTGTATCGGAATGGGAGTTCGGATTTCGTGAAAATTATGTCGGGTTTCAAGAGGCGAGCCCCGTGTTGACTTTTGTTGACTTTTTAGGATAAATTTCTAAGTCGACGTTGTATTATCCGAAATTATTTTTGATAAATTTTTATGAAGTGTTACAATTAATTTGGATAGATTTGAGCGGTCCGGAGGTCAATTCAAGCAAGAAGGCGATTTTGGAATATCGACATAACTTCAAAAAGGTAAGTATCTTGCATAACCTTGAGTGGGGGAATTACCCCTTAGGCATTATGTCTTATGTGCAATTTGTGTAATTGAAAATCATGTACGAGAGGTGACGAGTATGTACTTGGTTTATATATGCAAATTACATTGGTTAAGATCCTTAGACGCCATTATGTATTAAATTAGAAATTATTGGCACTTATTAAATCCTTTAATTGTCTTACCTAAATCCTTGTTTTATTGAATTTATTTTTATATGATTATTTGGTGTGATTGCCACCTTGATTTTTATGTGAATTATTATTTTGTTGAGTTGTTTACTCCCGGATATATTTGTTAAGATTTTGTGCACATTATGGTCAAGCCATGGGCTCCTTATTGTGAAAAATAATGTATTGTTAAATTTTGTGGCAAGTTGTAATATTTGAGCGCTTGCTGTGCAATCTGTGATAAATTATAATAGTTGAGCACTTGATGTGCAATCTGTGATAAATTATAATATTTGAGCACTTGATGATGTACAAATCTGTGATATGTTATCATATTCGAGCATTTGAGGTGCAATTTATGAGATGTGATATAGGCACGTTATATTGTTGGGAAGTTTTATTCGGGTATTTGCACAAGGTTTCTGCCGTGCTATTATTACTATTGATTTATGCACATGCGACGTGACAAGGCAGGCTATATATGTATATATGTGAGTTTGCCCATGTGACGAGATAAGGTGGGAACAATATTATACGCGTGTGACGAGACAAGGCGGGCATTTACTTTATTATTGCACATATGGCAGACAAGGTGGGCTATGTCGGAAATTGAATTGTGATGATTTGTGATAGCCTGGGGGCATTGTTGTTTGTTGCATATTTACTTTGGAACTACGAGGCGGTACCTCGGGAGATCCCCATGTCTTGCATATTTACTTTGGGACTACGAGGCGGTACCCCGGAAGATCCCCATGTCTTGCATATTTACTTTGGAACTACGAGGCGGTACCTCGGGAGATCCCCCTGTCTTGCATACTTACTTTTGAGACTACGAGACGGTATCTCGGGAGATCCCCTGTTGAGCATTTACTTTTGGGACTACGAGACGGTATCTCGGGAGTGCCCTTTGTTGACATCTCTCTATGATTGCACTTGTCTTTGGTTATTTTGTATTTTCATGATAGGTCAATCCTTGTGATCTGCCGTGATGTATTATTTGATTTTTACTATGTGTTTGTATTCCTGATTTTTACCGATTTTTGATGACTGAGTTATTTTAAATAAAAGAAGTTACTATTATGTTTTGAATTAATAAGTTTTACATTCGGAGCAATAGATTATCTGATGTTTTATTTAAATTGAAATGTCATTTTCTTTACTCAAACTATTTCTAAAATAAATTCATTTCTTTGTTGAATTCTTACTTGGTTTAAAAATTGTAACCTTACTTTAATGAAAATAAATTAATCGTGCGGATCTTATGTATTAAAATATTTGGCACGAGAGTTATTCGTGCGGTTGCGATTAGAGATATAGGCACGAGGTGCCGTAAAAATATAAAAGAGGATCGAGAACCGTATTTTATGATTATGCTATGAGATATTTATTTGGAAGAGTTTTATACTCGAAGGATACTCATTTGAAGAAATATATTTGGAGGGTATTTATTTGAAGAGATTATATGTGAAAGACTTGTTTAATTGGTTGTTCTTCTGTTTCTTATTCGTCTGAGTAATAATTATGGTGTTTTTGCTTCCTTACTGTTTATAGCACTAGTAGATTATTGTTGTTGTCACTGCTATTTGTTTTTCGATTATTTTGGTATGGCATAGGTTATTTGACTAGTGAGTGTCTTGACTGTACCTCGTCACTACTCCACTGAGGTTAGTCTTAATACTTACTAGGTACCGACTGTGGTGTACTCATACTACACTTCTGCACATTTTTGTGCAGAGCCAGGTAATGTAAAGTCAATTGACCGATCGCTAGCAGTACGAATCTTGCTGTGGAGTCTCAAAGTAAACCTATTGCTGCATTCGCATGCTTCAGAGTAACCTTCTGATATTGTACTTGCACTGTTTTATCTCTATTTCAAAACAATTGTATTTATAGGCCTTTCTAGTAACTCAGTAGAGCTTATGACTTATACTACCAGTTTTGGAAATTGTAAATTTTATAGAGATTTCAATTTCAAAAATTGTTAGATGTTATTTAATTATTGTTATTTTAGTAAATGTTAGGCTTACCTAGTCCCCAAGATTAGGTGCCATCACGATACCCAACGGAGCGAAAATTGGGTTGTGACAATTGCCCTTATTCTGTGTAGTTAAATTGTGGCATACTACTTACTTGATTTATCCCCATTGTCATTACTGTTATTATATTGCTAAACTTTTCTCTCTGTCTTTTATTATTCCAGTAGGGTCTGACCTGACCTCGTCACTACTCTACCGAGGTTAGGCTTGACACTTACTGGGTATCGCTATTGTGTATTCATACTTCGCTTCTGCACATCTTTTTGTCCAGATCCAGGTACATCTTATCAGACCAGACATCAGTAAATTAACCGTACGAAGAGACTTCGAGGTATATCTGCCAGCGTCCGTAAACTCCGGAGTCCCCTTATCCTTATTATGTTGTTTCCTTATTTTTCTTTATATTCTGATATATAGAGATATTGAGTGTAATTTTTCTTCCTTCTATCGGGTTTTGGGAGTTGTAATTAAGTGAATTTGCAGATTTATTTATTTTAGAATCCTACTGTTATTTCGCATTGATAGACTTACCTAGTATTAAAGACTAGGTGTCATCACGACATCCTACGGAGGGAATTTGGGGTCGTGACAGGAACAGAGAAACATTACAATTTCAATGCCATTAGTTCTCCATCTATCAACCGGATCTTCATTAATGTCTGGTTCTATCTCGGTCAACCCTGCATACAATCTTGTTGATGACCTCATTCCACTACATTTTGTACCAATTTTCAAAGAAATAGAACATTGGTTTCTTCGAAAAAGAAAATTATATTTTAGTTGAGATTCTCCAGATTTTGTTGACAGTACTGGATTGGGAACTGGAACAGTGGAGAGTAGTGATATTGTTACTGAATCCGCCATTGTTGAGTGGTGCTGCTCTGTTTCAGCTTGTTTAATCTGCTGGCATTTCTATGTTTTGTAGTTTATCCATATTTTGAATGGTAACGGCCATACGTGGATAAGGCTATATATTATGGTGTCTTATATGTTTTTTTGGCTCTTATGTTCTTATTGTTTACCTTCAAAACAGAGGTTAATCCACGATTTAAAGGTCGGGGTTTCACTTTTGGATTCAATCAAAATCTGTTTTGTATATAGAGTGCACACTACTAATATATCACTATTTTCTAAAGACATATACATGTATATGTAGAGTTTTTACCGAACTTTACGGGTGCCGATGACCCCTCCCAGTATAGCATAGGTCCGCCTCTGCTTCTAAATATACTCCCTCTAATCCACTGTAGTTATTGTGTTTTTCTCTTACACGCCTCTTAAAAAAGTATTAATAAGAAGACATTTTGACTACTATATCCTATTTAATACTTTTCACTTTTAGGTTTTCCATAATATGTAGTTAATATTTTTACTTTCGGGAATATTTACTGCTAAGGGCAAAATTGGTTAGAAAGTAATTAAATTATATCGTAATTTTCTAAAATGAAAATTATTTTAGACTAGATATATTAAGGAAAAATGCATAAGTACGCCCAACCTATGACCGGAGTTCCAACTATGCACCTTTCCTTTGCTTTATATATGTATAATCTTTTTATGAAAGTGTGATTTGTGTGTTTGAGAGGGAGAGAAAGAGAAAGAAGACTAACCAAAATAATTAAAGAAGAAGGCCATAAAAGTCCCCGGTGAGTGCTGTATGTTATTGACGGGAATGACGAAATGGAGGAGAAGAAGGAAACGGCAAAGAAAAGGAAAAGGGAAAGGAAAAGGAAAAGGAAAAAAGGTAAGAAATTATATATCTCACTAAAAATATAAAAAATAAAAAAAAACTGAAAATCGTTTTTTCTTGCTTCTCACTCTCCCAAGTAGTAAAATATACACACTCTGCAACGTAAGCTTTAAGTGTGCTAATAATTCTATTTCAAAAATAGTTTAGGGAATAATAAAACTCCCGCAAAGATAGAGTGTGTAGTTGAAAATCCGGCTATAAATGAGGAGGTACTTATGCATTTTTCCTTATATTTAATAACCACGACAACTAATATGGGCGAGAGGGAGTATGCTCTACATTTTCACTTTTCTTATACAGTCAATTCACAGTGTTACTTTTTATAATGAAAGTAAGGGTGGTTTAGTTCAATGTCTAGTGTCTACTTATGCAAGAACTAACAATACATGCATATTATGCAAGGATTACCATTCTAAGGGTGTCTATAAATATAGGAAAAATGGTCAAATATACTCCTCTATTTTCATATATTATCTGTATCTAACCTTCATTATACTATCGGGTTAAATTTATCCCTATCATTATATTATCGGGTCAAATTTACTCCTACAATCAGCAAACTTTTAAAAATACCCCTTGATTTGTTAAATAATCCAAAATCTCCCAAATTTCTTTTATTTAAATCACTTGTTGTTCTTCTTGGTCCACTATTTTAATTTAAAAAATTATTATTGATGTGAATGCTAAAGTTACAAGACTATACAAATTATTCATAATTTTGTTTTATTACCAATGCACCCATTTCTCCTTTTATTATAAATAAAATTGATTTAAAATTTTATTCATTTTCAATCATATACACACCGTAGAATTAGCCGACTAATTAAATTCTTCTTAATTACGACCCAATTTCACCTATAGATTGTGATGGCGCCCAACACTACAGCTAGGCAAACCAACTAGCAATTTAAATCCATATTCAATTCTTTTAAAATTAACCAATAAATAAAACTCTTCTTAATTACAGGAATTTAAAACAATATGAAAAGATTCTAGCAAATTAAAAATAATCAAGTCCAAAAATTCTACTATTGTGTGTGCCAAGACCTGGTGTCACAAGTGTATGAGCATCTAGTAGATTATACAAAAAGAATATATATACTGTATGGAATGAAATAGACGGAATAAAGTCTCCAGGAAGAGGATTTGGGTGTTGCAGAATGTCTTAGAAAGACAGCTCACCACTAAGCCTCTGGATATCGTGGGTGCGCGCCGATAGGTCCAACTATAGCACCTGTCTCAGGTCCTGCACAAAAAGTACAACAAGTGTAGCATGGGTACGTAAACAACGTGTACCCAATAAGTATCAAGCCTAATCTCGAAGAGGTAGAGACGAGATGATCGACTTTGACACTCACTAAGGTAAACAATAATAAATAAAATAAAAATATGAATATTTAAATTAACATGATTCACATAGTTAATAGTAATTTTATTTAACCAGCAGAAATAATTAAATTCTTTCAAATGCAACAATTTCTAATCTATTAATTAAATTCACAAGTTGCAATTAAAATATCGAGGTCTCATGTAATTATTATTATTATTAGGCACGATTTCTGCCGAGGTCGTACGACCCGTTCCAGAGTGTCGTGTACACTGCCGAGGGACGTGCAGCGCGATCCATAGATACATCTATACTGCCGAGGCGTTCAGCCCACTCCACAAGAAAGGAGGATATTTTCTTATGTACCTCCGGAATAAGAGTGTATTTATTAGAAGATTAATTCAAGAGGATGAATAATTTTTTTTAATAATTAATTAATTTAAGCAGAAAATTAAGTATATAAGATTCCCACCTTTTACTATCTTTCTAACAATTCACCATATATTTCAAATAATTTAGTTAAATAAAAAATATAATTTACACACATAATGCATGCTTTGAGTCCTAAAGTACCCGGACTTTATCATAAATAGTAGCTACGTACGGACTCTCGTCACCTCGTGCGTACGTAGCCCCCACAATTAACAACAATTATTAATTTTATTACCTATGGGATAAATTCTCCCTCACAAGATTAGACAAAAGGCTTACCTGTCTTAAAGTCCACTTTCCGATCACCACGTCGCGTAAAATTCTCAATTCGATGCCGAAATATTCGAAACTATCCAAATATTATAAAAAATAATTAATACGTGCTCAATAATTCGAATTTAGGCTATTGAATTAATTACCCAACCCAAAATGGTAAAATTCATAAAATTTACCCCGGGCCCACGTATCCGGACTCCGAAAATTTTCGGATAAAAACGTTACCCATAATCTCAAGAACTCAAACATATAGTTTCTATCCAATTCCATAACCATTTTCATGGTTAAAATTTTATTTTTATAAAAATTTAGGTTTTTCATCTAAACCCTTGAATTTTAAGATTTACCGGTTATAATCTACCCATAATCTTTGAATTTAACTCAAGGTGTGTAGAATTAACTTACCTCCAAGTTGTTAGTTGAAATTCCCTCTCAAAAAGTCCTGAAATCACCTAAACATGGAAGAAAAACGGACAAAAATGGACTGAGCTTCGTCTGTTTTAAGGTTCTGTCCAAGCAGGTTTTTCGCTCCTGCGAAGGAGTGACCGCACCTGTGGCTTCGCACTTGTGGATGTTCCTCGCAGGTGCGAGTTTCACTCGCCTGGACCAGCTTCGCATCTGCGCACCCTGCCTCGCACCTGCGCGTTCGCAGGTGCGCCCAAAGTTCCGCACCTGCGGTGGCAGACCTGCTCCTCCTCTTCGCACCTGCGGCTGGTGGCTCGCACCTGCGGCTGCCCATGCGTAGGTGCGATCATACCAAAAGCTGGAAGCTTTAGCTCTTCTTTAAATTTCCAAAATTGGTTCGAGCCTCGTCCGGTTAACACTCGGGACCCCGCCCGAACATATCAACAGGTTTGAAACCATAAAACGGACTCGCTCGAACTCTCAGAACGTACAAAACAACATCAAATCTAAGAATCATACCCCAAACCAAATTGATTCAACTTATAAATTTTAAATTCTTCAAACTTACTCCGAACGTGCCGAAATATACTTATACTACTCGGAATGACACCAAATTTTGCGTGCAAGTCTTAAATCACCATGCGAAACTATTCCCAAACTCGGAATTTCAAACGGACCTCGATTACTCCAAAACCTATTCCAAACTAAATTTAAAAAACTTTAAACCTTCAAATAGTTGATTTTCACCATTAAGTGCTAAAATACTCCCGGATTATTCAAAACCCGATTCAAACATATGCCCAAGTCCGAAATCATCATACGAACCTATTGGAACCGTTAAATCCCGATTCCGGGATCGTTTTTCAAAATGTTGACCGAAGTCAAACTTGGCCTTTTAAAGTCAAACTAAGGAACCAATTATTCCGATTTCATCTCGATCACTTCCAAATCCCAAACCAACCATCCCCGCAAGTCATAAATCAATAAAAGCATATACGAAGAGTTTTATTTAGGAGAACGGGGTTCTAAAAATTAAAATGACCGGTTAAGTCATTACAGTGGCACGTTTGGATTCAATCAAAATTTGTTTTGTATATAGGGTGTACACTACTATTATATTACTATTTTCTAAACACATATACATGTATATGTAAAATTTTTATCGAATTTTATGGGTGTCGATAATCCCTCTCAATATAGTATAGGTCCGCCTCTGCTTCTAAATATACTCCCTCTAATCCACTGCAGTTATTGTATTTTTCTTTTACACGCTTCTTAAAAAAGTATTAATAAGAAGACATTTTGACTACTATATCCTATTTAATACTTTTCACTTTTAGGTTTTCCATGATATGTAGTTAATATTTTTACTTTCCGGAATATTTATTGCTAAGGGAAAAATTGGTTAAAAAGTAATTAAATTATATTGTAATTTTCTAAAATGAAAATTATTTTAGACTAGATATAATAAGGAAAAATTCATAAGTACGCCCAACCTATGACCGGAGTTCCAACTACACACCTTTCCTTTGCTTTATATATGTATAATTGTTTTATGAAAGTGTGATTTGTGTGTTTGAGAGGGAGAGAAAGAAAAAGAAGACTAACCAAAATAATTAAAGAAGAAGGCCATAAAAGTCGACGGCGAGTGCTGTATGTTATTGACAGGAATGACGAAGTGGAGGAGAAGAAGGAAACGACAAAGAAAAGGAAAAGGAAAAAAAGTAAGAAATTATATATCTCACTAAAAATATAAAAAATAAAAAATAAAAAATCATTTTTTCTTGCTTCTCACTCTCTCAAGGAGTGAAATACACACACTCTGCAACGTAAGTTTTAAGGGTGCAAATAATTCTAGTTTAAAATAGTTTATGGAATAATAAAACTCCCGCAAAGATAAAGTTTGTAGTTGAAAATTCGGCTATAGGTGAGGGGGTACTTATATATTTTCCCATATATTTAATAACCACGACAACAAATATAGACTAGAGGGAGTATGCTCTACATTTTATGCTCTACATTTTCACTTTCCTTATACAGTCAATTTACAGTGTTACTTTTTATAATGAAAGTAAGGGTGGTTTAGTTCACGGTCTACTTATGCAAGAACTAACAATACATGCATATTATGCAAGGATTGCCATTCTAAGGGTGTTTATAAATATAGGAAAAAAGGTCAAATATACCTCTCTATTTTCATATATTGTCTGCATTTAACCTTTATTATATTATCGGGTCAAATTTATTCCTATCGTTATATTATCAGGCCAAATTTACTCCTACAATCAGCAAACTTTTAAAAATACCCCTTGATTTGTTAAGTAATCCAAAATCTCCCAAATTTCTTTTATTTAAATCACTTGTTGTTCTTCTTGGTCCACTATTTTAATTTAAAAAATTACTATTGATGTGAATGCTAAAGTTACAAGACTATACAAATTATTCATATTTTTTTATTACCAATGCACCCATTTCTCCTTTTATAATAAATAAAATTGATTTAAAATTTTATTTATTTTTCAATCATATACACACCGTAAAATTTAATGGGTCTATTTATTGTGTATTATATGCAGTTGATCATCATGTATGTACATGTATATTCAAATATATTTTGTCATTGCCTGTTTAGTATAGAGTTCGATCGACTAACTTAAGAGTACAAAATGTGTAGGCATTTAATTAAAACAAAGTTGAATTGGACAATGTAAAGTCTCCGAGAAACTTCAACTTCAATCACTAATACTTGCAAAGTCTCCATACATTTGGTGCAAGAAATTCATTAAAATTGTGATGTTGTAAATACTTTTAGAATTTAGAAAAGCTACCTGATTTAGAGTTTTCAATTTACTATACTTTGTTTATTCGGTTGTATTATTCAATATTTTTTTCTCTTATTTTTTTTCTCTAATTCAGATAGCAGGTAAATGCCAATTATTTCAAAAATAGTGGACCAAGAAGAACAACAAGTGATTTAAATAAAAGAAATTTAGGAGATTTTGGATTACTTAACAGATCAAGGGGTATTTTTAAAAGTTTGCTGATTGTAGGGATAAATTTGGCCCGATAGTATAACGATAGGGGTACCTTTGATCCGATAGTATAACAGAGGTTAAATGCAGACAATATATGAAAGTAGAGGGGTATATTTGGCCCTTTCCCCATAAATATAAGTATTTCTATTCTGCATTTTGTCATACATAAATGGTACATATATTAATTTTGATATAAGTTAAATTACTAATACATGCTTAGTTTTCTGTATTAAACTATACATAAGTTATACAAATTCAGTTTAACAAAATACTAGTGAAGTATAATTATGTGGAGATTATTTGAGTAAAATACAAAAATCTGTATCTTTGGGCTGAAAAGAAACCAACCACATGTGAAGAGGCATGTCGTAGAATTTATGTGTTTTTAAACAAGATAAAATATGACATAAGAATACGTGTATTAATAATATTTGTATTAAGCTTATTTTTATTTTGGTATCATAATTCCTACGTAACAGTTTTCTGTACTATTATTCTTCAAACAATATCTCTGTCTTCTTATGCGCTATATGAACCTTGTCCACATTTATTTATTTAATCACAAAGGTGGAGTCTTGATTATCTGATTTGTCGAATTAAATTCAAGACTTATTATCTATTTCAGGATAAAATATGATATGACACATGACTGACTAAAAGGAGGACACGTGGAATCCAAGATGGAATAGTTTAGGACCGAACGCAGTCACGACGCTTATCACCAGGACAGATAATGTTCATAAAAGTGTATTACATGCTCTGTGCCCGGTAGAATTTACTAAAGAATATTTTACAGCATTAAGAGCGACGGCCCGTTATAAGAAATTTGGCATTTACGGCCAACGTTATATCTTCATCAATGACCCTCATAATTGGCATTAAAGGAGGGTATGGTCCTAGGATCTTTTTCCCTAGGTATAAGTATAAATAGTGAGCTCATTTATCATTATAATGGAAATGAAATTTTCGCAAGAACATATACTATATTCTATACAAAGCTTTATACAATCTCACTCGCTTGCTTTTTTATCTCAGTATTGCTGTATTCGGAAACCTTGTTCACGGAATCGCTACCTTTGCTATTTCATCTACATTTCAAGGCTAAGTATTGTGTATTTCTTCGATTATTATATTATTTCAGGATCAAATTAGTTCACTTGTCTAGAAATCATGTATAAATTCAACTGTACCGTTTTACGGGTAAACAGTTTGGCGCCCACCGTGGGACCTAGATAGCCGTGTAATTAAATTGATCCTTGTCTTTTTTACTAACGTGTTTTGACTATTTTTGTCTTAGAAAACAATCGCAAAATAAATGGCAGATAACACTGTTAAAGATGCACACAACCCTGAAATTCGAGGGGATCAACCTCATTTCGATGACTCAATCACTGACACCCGCAATGGGGGGAATGATGCCATACCGGTGCATGATAAACGGTACCCTCGACAAGTTCGGGAGACAACTCCCTATGATGCCGAGGAGGAGCCAGTAGCGGATGTTGTGATGATCCTGCAAGAGCAACAAGCAATCATCCTAGGCCATCTCACGCGGCAGGATCAGGTTATGAAGGAACTGAAACAGGCGCTATCAGGTGCTTCAAATAATGCAAACAGGCACGATCCAATTTCTCCCGTTATTCCCGCAGACCAAACAACATAGAGAGTCAAGAACAACACTCCCAGGGGTGAAGTTGGCTCTGATGGGTCTGGGGGGAGCAGATTAGGTCTTAACAACGAGAACGATTCATTCTAAGATGAGCTTTTACGGTTCATGAGGGAAGTAAATGCCTGCATAGATCAAATCCCGGGTACACCACCAGTATTGAAAGGCCCGAACTCGAAGAAGTATGTTCAATTACCCTACAAGCCAAGTGCGGCACCAGTACTAATCCCGAGGCATTGTAAAATGCCGGAAGTTCCAAAGTATGATGGAATTTCAAACCCATAGGAACATATTACCACCTACACAATGGCGGTGAAAGGAAATGATCTAGCTCCTCACAAACTTGAATCTGTATTGCTAAAGAAATTCGGTGAAACTCTCACAAGGGAATCCCTAATGTGGTATTCGTTACTGCCCGGGCATTCAATAGATTCCTTTGAGATGCTCGCGGATTATTTCATTAAAGCTCATGTCGGGGCCAGAAAGGTGCAAGCCCGCAAGGCCGACATATTCAGAATCACAGAAGGAGAATCAGAATTATTACGAGAGTTTGTGACACAATTCCAGAAAGAAAGAATGTTGCTCCCTGCCATGCCGGATGAATGGGAAGCTGAAGCATACACCAAAGGATTGAATCTGAGAAGTTCAGACGCTTCCCGGAAGCTGAAGGAGAGCCTGCTTGAGTTTCAAGCAACAATCTGAGCAGATGTTCACAACCGGTACGAGTCGAAGATAAGGATCGAAGATCACCAGGTCGATTCTACATCATCGGCCAAAGGACGGGAGAAGAACAGAGAAAAATCAAAGGACGACTACGACGCGGATAAGCGGACTTCGAGGGGTCAGTTTTTTCCCTACGAGCGTACCGAAGGCCGTGGCAGAAAATTTCGAGCAGCAAATAAGTTCACCGTTGAAGGATGGACTGATCGTAGTCGAAGCAATAGATCACTTCAAGATAAACAATTATCGGGGTCTCGAAATATTTCTTACCCTAGGTTATCATAATATAACTTCAACGTTAGTGTAGTGGAGTTGGTGGCAGCCATGAGGAACATTAAATCACGATTCCCGAGATCTATGAGGTCCAATTCTAGCCAGAGGGATCACAATTTATAGTGCGAATACCACGGGACGAACGGTCACCGGACAGGGGACCGCTAACATCTTTGGGAGGAGGTGGCAATGCTATTGAAGAATGGTCATCTCCAAAAATTCTTGAGTGATCGAGCTAAGAACAATTACGATCTCAAAATAGAAAATACGGAATCCTCAAAAGCAAAAGACGAAACCCCACGCCAAACGATCAACATGATCTTTGGGGGGGGGAGGGGGGGACGAGATTAATGGGATCACCTTTTCGGCGGCAAAGAAGACTAAAATATGGATAACTCATAACAAGAGACTCCGGGAGGACAATATCACTTTCACGGAGGAAGACGCAAACGGATTATTGTTACCATACAATGACGCACTGGTAATCTCTTTAAATGTGTTAGATTTTAAAATTAAGCGTGTTCTAGTGGATCAGATTTTAAAATTAAGCGTATTCTAGTGGATCAAGGAAGTTTGGATAATATAATACAATTCAGAGTATTGAAACAAGCTAAACTCACCGGAAGCATTATTCTGGCAATAAAACTCCTAGCTGGATTCAACCCTGTGAGCGTGATGACCCGGGGAGAAATCTTGCTGCTCACAAATGTTGAAAGAGTAATGAAAACAACTGTGTACGAAGTAGTGGATGATGATATGGGATACAACATCATCTTAGGAAGGCCATGGTTACACAAGATGAAAGTTGTACCTTCGACGTATCACTAACTGCTAAAGTTTCCAATGCCCGAAGGAATCAAGTAGATAAGAGGTGACCAACCAGCAGCAAGGGAGATGAATGCAATCTCAGTTTCTAGTAGTAAAGGGAATGAGCGCACGACATAGCAATTATAGGAACCAACGCCTACCCCCGAGTTAGAAGAGGTTATTTTAGGGGCAGAATCGTTAGAACAATATTAGGTGCCGAGATATTTTCAAGTTCCTGAAGAAACGGACGCAACGAAATCCATTGTAGAGGAACTAGAGCAAGTGTCATTATTCGAAGAATTCTTAGAAAGAAAATTTAACTTGGGAATAGTACTGCACCCCAAGCTCCGGTCTGGTTTTATTGAATTCCGTAAAGTTAATGCTGATTGTTTTGTATGGTCGCACGAGGATATGATAGGTATCCCGACAGAAATAGCCGTGAAAAAGCTAAGTCTAGATCCCAACGTACCACCGGTATGACAGAAGAAGCACCCTATTGCCGAGGCCAGGAATAAATGAATCAAAGAAGAAGTAACCCGCTTGCTTAAAATCGGTTCGGTCAGAGAGGTAAGATATCCAAACTGGTTAGCCAATGTAGTAGTAATTCCTAATAAGAACAATAAATTTTGTATGTGTGTAGATTATAAAGATCTTAATAAGGCGTGCCCGAATGATTCGTTTCCACTGCCAACCATCAATCAAATGATTGATGTTACGGCCGGGCACGAGTTGATGAGTTTCCTTGATGCTTATTCCGGGATCAAATTTTGGTCTCGGAAGATGATGAACCCGGAAGATCAAGAAAAGACTTCATTTATAACAAATTTTGGTACATATTGTTACAATGTAATGCCTTTCGAGTTGAAAAACGCCGGAGCCACTTATCAGGTGCTCGTAAATAAGATGTTTGAAAAGAAAATAGGAAAAATCATGAAAGTTTATATAGACGATATGCTCGTTAAGTCTTTGAATGCAGGTCACCACCTCAAGCATTTGCAAGAGACATTCGATATCCTGAGGAAGCATAACATGAAACTTAACCCCGAAAAGTGCGCGTTCGGGGTCAACTCCGGTAAGTTCGTGGGGTTTCTGGTCTCACAAAGGGGAATTGAGGTAAACCCCGACAAATTCAAGGCCATAGACGATATCCTGGATCAATTATAAAATGTGAAGGAAGTCCAAAGACTCATAGGAAGGTTAGCAGCTTTGAGTAGGTTCATTTCCCGGTCGTCGAAAAAGTGTCATCGCTTCTTTACGTTGCTAAAAAAGAAGAACAATTTCGAATGGACACCGGATTGCCAGCAGGCTTTGAGGGGCCTGAATAAGTACTTATCAAGCCCTTTATTGCTCTTGAAACCAAAAGAAGGCGAAACATTGCTAGTCTATCTCGCGGTTTCAAAAGTTGCGGTAAGTGCGGTTTTAGTCCGGGAAGACGAAGGTACGCATTTTCCTATTTACTACATCAGCAAAATTTTAACGGGAGCAGAAACTCGGTACCCACATTTGAAAAAACTCGCCTTAGCTCTCATAGTCGCCGTTCGGAAGCTGAAGCCCTATTTTCAATGCCACCCAATAGTTTTGATGACTACTTTCTCTTTGCGAAACATCCTTCATAAACCCGAACACTCGGGCAGATTGGCCAAATTGGTCGTCGAAATAAGTGAATTCGACATAGAATATAAACCGAGGACTGCAATTAAGTCGCAAGTCTTGGCTGACTTCGTGGCCAATTTTTGTCAGGGACTGCTTCCTTTGGCAACCAAGGAGGTAGTCATGGTGTCGAAATCGACATCAGGGGTTTGGACCTTATGTTGCGCCCATCTTTCTTGCAAAATCGGGTTTCAACACAGGATAACTCTTTTAAAGGAAGGTGTTAAAAGAGAGAGTTACCACCTAATGGGTTTGAGGTACGTTAGGGCACCTATTTGGAAATAACTCTATTTTAACCAATTTGCGTCACCAAAGATCGGGTAAGGGCTCAAATTATCTCGAAGAGAAGGTGTTAGGCACTCTTCGAGGTCCACAACTATGGGTCCCGGCCGAACATAAATTATATGCATTAGTCAAATAGTCAGAGACAAAAACAAGAAGTTTGAAAAAAACATCATTATTAGAAAGTCCTTGAGTAAACATAGATAATTGGTTTAAAGACAAGTTGGTGGGGAGGGGGTCTTAAGTTTTTTAGCCTAAAGGATTACCCCGTGTAACATAAATAATACTTTATAACCCCCTCGAGGTGGGGGTGTTACTCGTATTACTCAGCGGGCACAAACTATCATCTCCTACTACCCGATTACTATATTTAAGTTTTTACCTAAAGCGCACTAATTGATTCTAAACCGTGCCCTATGCGTGCACTACCCGTCCCATGCCTATGGCCCAGGAGGCGTTTGGACCTCTATTTTGGATGGTTTCTATACTTAGCTTAGGCTGCTCCGAAATGATAAAACTAGGCGACATACAAAACAAGTTAGACTTCATGTAAAAGCAATTAATGGATCAAGTTAGCCTCCACACGTAAAAAATAAATGCACGCGAACAAATTTTCACATTAAGCGTTAGACAATTTCAGGATTGAGGCAAATTAAAGCCATTAGGCCCTATAGACATGGTTTCTATATGACCTGAATTTTGAACGTGCAGACATTTTTGTATGCAAAGTATTATTTCTAAGTGACTACACAATTGCCTACTAATTATAGGTTATAAGCGATTAAACCTATAGACGTGCTATCTAGATGATTTACGCACTAATTAACAGTGATAATAACATGAGATATTCAGAATTACCCAGTTTGATCCTATATGCATGTTTTCTAATAGCGGCAGAGTTAAGCAATGAAACAATGTTGAAAGTTCAATTTTAGCACTTAAAGCAAGATTTCTACGATTAGCGATTGAAACTGATTTTAGCTCCTATAGGCATGTTTCCTAAATGAGCAATTATAACAACAACACATTAACCAATTAAACCCTATAGGCATGATTTCTAAAAAGTAGATTTGGTAGAACATAAATTAACAGAACCCTATGGTCGTAGCACCTAATGAATATGCTGTAATGCACATTGAGACATGGGTCATTTTATTTTCTATAGGCATGACATCTCGTATGTAAAAACAGAATGTTAAACGAATTAAATACCTATAGGCAGGTTATCTAACACATACAATAGCAGAACATGTTCGAGCAAAGTAAACACCTATAGGCAGGATTTCTACCTGTTTCATGCAAATATTAAAATAAACCCCTTTTCCCAATTTTACTAACACCCCAATTGTTATTATAACATTATTACAAGCCCAATGAGTAAAATAAATTACAGAATTACAGAATAGCTATAGTGGGCCTAAGGCAGGCCCAACGTATACCTAGCCTAGCTAGGCCTTCAACATAGTTTCACAACAGCCCAGAAACAATCTCCATTCACACAAAATAGCCCACATATAGTAGCCATCAAAAGTCCCAGAGGTATAGCCATTTACACAAACCAACTGGTTTATCCGGAAGGTGAGAAGAGGGGGCAAAGTTGAGCAATTAGGAAAAAGTGGCCCAAAGAACCTTAGACCCTAGTGTGTCAGAGTTCACAAGGGTATCAAAATGGACCCCGAGCAGTGCTCACACTAGAGAGGTTGATAGAGAAGATTTGGGGGGAGGGGGGGTCTTGGCTTTCTGCCGGCCCAAAATTAGACTCATAACAAGAAACAATCAATGAAAAATAGTAATAGGTTTGAAAAAGCATTTGCAAACACTATAAGATAATCACATAATGAACTCAAGAAGCAAACTAACACATTGGGCAGGGTAACATATGATAAGAAACAAAGAGCCTAGGATTGCAAGTCAACAGGAAAGGGCATTAGACTAGTAAAACCAAGTAATCCAACCAGTGTAGAACTTAAAGTATCAGATTATACCAAACTCAGGATTAAACAGTATAATACAAACATGATTAGATATCATAGAGGGAATCAGTCAAGGAGGATTAGTTTCAAGGATAACAGGTTGTTAGAGGTGCAGAATTGGACATAGCAAGAACACATAGAGTGGCAACCATAATCATAGGAGCATATTACACTTAGAGTAAATGTCTTAAACAAGTTAAGGCATGCTAATAACATCAATTAATCACTAGAAGTTCAGAATTAAGCAGAGAACATGGATTAAACAATATAATCAGGGTAGATCATTCGAATTATCAACAACACCAAACTAAACATGCTTCATTAAGTCTAAATTAACTAAGTTAGGTGCAAAGACATTATTAGGCTAGCAATTATAGGCAAAATCACACATAAAGAGAGTTAAGGGAATACATTAAGTCGTGCAGTTTCAAAGAACATGCTAACATAAGAGAATAAACATTGCGAGGGTTTAGAAACTAACAAGTGATTGTTCAATAAACAAGAAAAGAACAACAGTAAGGACCTAGAGTCTCAAATATGTCAAGTTCCTAAGGGTCTCAAGAACCCAGGGCAGTGCTCACACCCAAGAGATGGTCAGAAAAGTAGAAATCCGATGGCCTTGGCTTTCAGCCGGCCAAGAACCAAACAGAATCGAATAGTGAACAAGTATAGAGTAAAAAACTTCAGTTTTTAATGAGAGAATAGTGATTTTTTCATCTGTCCTAAAAAGGGAAAGGGAATGGGTTTACATAGTGATAAAAATCAGCACATAAGTAATGAAATACAAACACTCAGACCATAAAAGGAAAGAAGAACACATAAATCAATTTAAAATCAAATTAGGAGAATAAGCCAGTAAACCCTAATATTTTTAGGAGAAGAGAAAAAAATATATCAACGGAACATACACAGAAACGGTAGCATAGGACAAATATAGACACAAATAATACTCAAAATCAGAGAATCGAACCAATTTTGGTTCGATTAAAAAAGATCTAAAAACCTTAATTTTAGGATAAGTAAGAATCCATAAGAGATACACAAATATTCGCACTTACAAAGAGCAAGATGATGAATGTAGACAGAATATCGAAAAAGTCAAGGATTTGAACCGATTTTGGTTTGATCCTTATGAGATTTGCATGCCATGTTTAGGCAAGAAGTATAGAAGAAGAACCAGTACCAAAGAGAGGTCGTATATGGCAAAGGGTAGCCATAGAATCCCATATCATGTGGGATTAGGAGAGATTTTAGGGGGGCAGCGGCTAGAGTTCTTAGGAGGGAGAAGGGAGGTGGGATATGGGGGCAGCGGACGGTGGAAAATAATTAGGGTTAGGGATGAGGATGGTAATTAAAAGGGAAGGTTTAACGTGGGCCGTTGATCTTAGGGATCAACAACCACGATTAGAGGGGAACTGGGTCGGGTGGTTAAAACGAGTCGCGACCGGGCTGTGGGGTTGGGTTAATTGATTTGGGCTGGGGGTTATTTGGGCTAGGGTGTTAGATTTTGGTCCAGTAATTGGTCCGAAAATAGGTAGGAGTTTAGGCTAGTTTTTAAATACCCAATATTTAATAAAATAATAATTTATAAAAGTAATTAATAAATAACAAAATATTATTTGTGAACTAAAATGATTAAAAATAATTACTTAACATTATAAAAATATAAAGTGTCATTTTTCGCATAAATAATATAATTATACAAGAATGTGGGCTATTATTGCAAAAATGTGCAATTAGCCCTAGAAATGCAAATATAATTAAAAAATGCACTGAAAATATTTAAAACATCATGTTGGTATAAATGATAAGTTTAGATGATTAAATCATCATAAAAATAATTTGAAGGATAATTACTGGATATAAAAATACGGAAATAAATCGATTTAAAGCTTTTAAAAATTATGAAAAATTATGAAAAATACTTGTATATGCTTAAAAACGAAATGATGATGCATATGTACTATTGTAAAAGTATATATATTTAAAAATATGAGGGAAAAATTGGGTATCAATACCCTATTTACGGATGAAACCTCATATATTTAAAAATATGAGAAAAAAATTGGGTATCAATAGCTGCCCCTCTTTACCCGGGAATGATGAAAGAGTTGTCGGGTAAAGAAATGATGACCGATTTTGACCGAAAGGGGTGATTTGGAAAAATATAGGCCGAACTCCGATTTCTGAGTTGCCTACATATCCCTGGTTTTACGGGAATCAGGCCGTGTGTAGTTCTGGATCCAATGGTGGAATAAGCCGATGGATTTGTTATTGGAACGGACAAGCTCTTCTAGATAGGACGATATCGAAATTGTGAATGGATGTACCTTGGAATGGTTATGGATATTTGAACGGTTATCAGATGGGAATGGGTAACGGATGGTGGTTGGTTACATTTTAAATAACTGCAGGATGTGAACGTTGAACGAAAACGGGAGCGAAGATTGCTCCCATTAGGAGAATGGTTACTTCCTGGATTACCTGCAAAACTTAAAACACAATGCATGAAATTATATATGGATGATGCAAATTCCCTTTGGACCATGAAAGCTATCTTTGGACGATGGGGATGGTGTCCTTAGACCATGAATTGCGTGATAGGGGATTCGCAGGCCATGAAATGATTTTCTCAGGCCATGAAAATGGTGCCTATGAACTATGACGCCTTTGAATAATGATGTGCGATATTGAGAGATCCTCAGGCCATGGCATGGTGTCTTCCGGCTATGAGGATGATGCCTTTGGACTATGACGCCTTCAGACAAAAATGGCGGTATTTCAGCCCATGAGATGCAAAGACATGACGTTTGGTTATGCGAAGCGAAACAAGACAAAGCTTAGTCTTGTGTAAGATCGGGGGCAGAGCTTATCCCCGAGGTGGAGAATAGTGCTAGATTTCAAGTAGCATAGCATTTGGGGTTACGCAAGGAAAGGCAGAGCTTAGCCTTATTCGACTAGGGAGGCAATGCTTAGCCTCATGCGAAATGGGAGACAATGCTTAGTCTCATGCAAGGAGGACGCAGGGCTTAGCCTTATGCGACCAGGGAGGCAATTCTTAGCCTCATGCGAAATGGGAGACAATGCTTAGTCTCATGCAAGGAGGAAGCATGGATTAGCCTTAAGCAATATGAGAGACAATGCTTAGTCTCATGCAAGAGGAAGTAAGGCTTAGCCTCATGCAAGTAGGAGACAATGCTTAGTCTCGTGTAAGGTAAGGCAATGCTTAGCCTTATGCAATTGAGGAGGCAGAGCTTAGCCTCATGCAAGCGATAGACAATGCTTAGTCTCATGCAGGGGAAGGCAATGCTTGGCCTTATGCAATTGAGGAGGCAGGGCTTAGCCTCATGTAAAGGTAGAGATAATGCTTAGTATCATGCAGCAGAAGGCAGTGCTTAGCCTTATGCAATTGAGGAGGCAGGGCTTAGCCTCATGCAAAATAGAGACAATACTTAGTCTCATGCAGGGGAAGGCAGTGCTTAGCCTTATGCAATTGATGAGGCAGGGCTTAACCTCATGCAAAGGTGGAGACAATGCTTAGTCTCATGCAGGGGAAGGCAATTCTTAGCCTTATGCAATTAAGGAGGTAGTGCTTAGTCTCATGCAAGTGGGAGACAATGCTTAGTCTCATGCAGGGAAAGGCAATGCTTAACTTTATTGAGGAGGCATGGCTTAGCCTCACACAAGAAAAGATAATAAGTGATAGCAGAGTATTTCTTAACTGGAGATATGTTTGCGTTTGGCAGCTTTGTTGTTATGAAGATAGTGATTCTAATGTGTGCACGTATTTGTGAATATTCCTTGTCCTGCATCCAAAGAAAAATCGTGAGTTTTACGGGGAAGGTTGGTTTGTGCCTTCGCCTGCTTGCTTTGCTTTGCTTTTCTTTGTTCTGTATCGAGATCCTGCTCAAGTTACTATGGGTAGCATATGGCTGCTCATAAAAAATAAAAAAAACATTTTCGAGAAAATATGCATGCATTTGATGAATATAGTTATTTAAAACATAGTAGTATGCAATATCAAGTAAGTTAGATGAACCAATGACTGTGACACTTTTAGAGACATTGCAACTTCCTTGCATTAGAATTTTGAGGGTCCTCAAAATTCTGCCCCAGTTTAATAGGCGATTCTTTGACCGTTCTGCGTATGACAAAGTTGACTGGACTTGCTCCAGAATTTTAAGGGTCCTCCTCAAAATTATGCCCCAGTTTTTGATTGTGGGGAAAATAAAATTTTTATTTAATTGTGACCGAACCCACAGGGCTGCCTACGTATCCCCTCTTAAATGAGAATCAGGTCAAGTGTAGTTCAATTACATCATATGAAGAAATACGAATATTCTAAACATAATATCTTTTGAGTGCGTCTGAATTGATAGGCTTTGGCCTAACCTTTCCGTCCATTTCTGCGAGTATGAGTGCTCCTCCTATTAGTACTCTGTGAACAATGTAGGGCCCTTGCCAATTGGGCAAAAATTTCCCTTTGGCTTCATCTTGATGTGGGAAGATCCGCTTCAGTACCAGCTGCCCCGGTGCGAACTGTCTAGGTTTGACCTTTTTGTTGAAAGCTCTAGACATCCTATTCTGATAGAGTTGACCATGACATACTGCATTCATTCTTTTCTCGTCAATGAGAGTTAATTGTTCATAGCGGCTTTTTATCCAGTCTGCATCACTGAGTTCAACTTCTTCTATAATTCTTAAGGAAGGAATTTCAACCTCGGCAGGAATGATAGCTTCGGTACCGTAGACCAGAAAATAGGGAGTTGCCCCGGTTGATGTGCAGATTGTGGTACGGTACCCCAATAAGGCAAATGGTAATTTCTCGTGCCATTGCTTGTGGTTGTCTACCATCTTCCTCAGTATTGAGGCATGTATGCTGTGGAATTCTTGTGCTTGATTTTGAAGGTTTCGCACATAGCTTTCATTAGGTCACTATTGAGATTGGCGGCGTTATCGGTGATGATGGACTCTGAAAACTCGAATCGGCAAATAATACGATCTCTAACAAAATCTGCGACGAATTTCTTGGTTACAACTTTGTAGGATGCAGCTTCGACCCATTTTGTGAAGTAGTCTATGGCCACTAAAATGAACTTGTGCCCGTTTGAAGCGACAAGCTCGATTGGTCCAATGACGTCCACTCCCCAAGTGGCAAAAGGCCAAGGTGCACTCATTGCATTGAGTTCATTTAGCGGCACCCGTATCATATCTGCATGTATTTGGCACTGATGACATTTCTGGACATACCTGATGCAATCTGTTTCCATAGTCATCCAAAAATAACCTGCCCTCAGTATCTTCTTGGCTAAAACGAAACCATTCATGTGTGATCCGCAAGTTTCAGAGTGTATCTCTTCGAGCAGTTGGAAGCTTCTTTGGCATCAACACACTGTAATAACCCTAGGTCTGGAGTCCTTCTATACAGAATTCCTCCACTTTGGAAGAAATGGTTGGACAATCTTCGGAGCATGCATTTTTAATATGATTTGCATGCTCTGGATACTCTCCTTTTGCCAAGTACTCCTTGATATCATGGAACCATGGATTCCTGCCTGCTTCTTCTTCAACATGAGCGTAGTAAGCTGGCTGATTATGAATCCTTACCGGAATGGGGTCGATGAAATTCTTGTCCGGATGCTGTATCGTGGAGGAAAAAGTGGCCAATGCGTCTGCGAACTCATTCTATATTCTCGAGACATGTCTAAACTCTATCTTCGTGAACCTGTTCATCATCTCTTGCACATGATATAGATATGGTAATATCTTGGTATTCTTTGCAGCCCATTCTCCATGCACCTGATGTACCAGAAGATCTGAATCATCAATTATCAATAATTTATGGATATTCATGTCAACGGCTAAATTAAGCCCCATATGCAAGCCTCATATTCTGCCATATTATTGGTGCACTGAACTCTAAGTTTTGCGGATACCGGCTCCAATACCTACTCCTTTGAAGTTTGTGGCTCCATCGAAAAACATTCTCCATCCGTCGTAGGCTTCAGCATTATCTTTTCCTATGAATGATACTTCTTCATCAGGAAAATACATTTTTAGTGGTTCGTATTCTCCTCCTACAGGATTTTTCGCAAGATGATCCGCTAATGCTTGTCCCTTAACCACCTTCTGAGTCACATAGACAATGTCGAATTCACTCAACAATATCTGCCATTTTGCCAGCTTCCCTATAGGCATAGGTTTCTGGAAGATGTACTTTAGAGGATCCATCCTTGATATGAGATATGTGGTATAGGCACAGAAGTAGTGCTTCAGGTTCTGGGCTATCCAGGTCAAAGCACAGCAGGTGCATTCCAGCAAAGAATACCATGCTTCGTAGGGTGTGAACTTCTTACTCAGATAGTATATGGCATGTTCTTTCCTTCCCATCTTATCGTGTTGTCCCAAGACACAGCCAAAAGCCCCATCTAATATCGAGAGATAGAGTAGCAGTGGTCTACCGGGTTCTGGAGGGACCAGCACTGGCGGTATGGACAAATATTCTTTGATTCTATCAAAAGCTTTCTGGAAGTCTTCAGTCCAACTGGTTGCGGCATCCTTCTTTAACATTTTGAAAATCGTCTCACAGATCACGGTTGATTATGTTATGAAATGGCTGATGTAATTAAGACGTCCCAAGAAGCTCATCACGTCTTTCTTATTCTTTGGAGGTGGCAAATCCTGGATAGCCTTGACCTTTGATGGGTCTAGCTCAATTCATCGGCGGCTGACGATGAATCCAAACAACTTTCCTGTG
The DNA here is from genome assembly GCF_000390325.3 of Nicotiana tomentosiformis. Lineage (NCBI taxonomy): Eukaryota > Viridiplantae > Streptophyta > Magnoliopsida > Solanales > Solanaceae > Nicotiana > Nicotiana tomentosiformis. The sequence continues at coordinate 12,812,048 of NC_090820.1, read as the reverse complement.
GGGACCCCGAAGGCACATTTTGCGGGATTCAATTTCAAATTGTACCTCCAAAGTCGATCAAAGAATTTTCTCAAGTCTGCTATGTGATTTGTACTCTTCTTGGATTTGATGATGACGTCATCCACATATACCTCTATCTCCTTGTGTATCATGTCGTGGAAAATAGTTGTCATGGCCCTCATATACGTGGCCCCAACTTCTTCAGACCAAACTGCATTATTTTATAGCAGTACACCCCCCACAGTGTAATAAAAGCTGTCTTTTTGGCATCATCTTCATCCATCCATATCTGATGATATCCCGCGAAGTAATCCACAAAGGATTGGAGTTCATGCTTGGCGCAGTTGTCGATCAGTATGTGTGTATTGGGTAACGGGAAATCATCTTTGGGACTTTCTCTATTTAGGTCCCGATAATCGATGCATACTTTGACTTTCCCATCCTTCTTCGGAACTGGCACGATGTTAGCCAACCAAGTTGGATATTCAACCACTCTGAAAACCTTAGCTTTGATCTGCTTGGTGACTTCTTCTTTGATTTTCAAACTCATATCTGGCTTGAACTTTCTGAGCTTTTGCTTTACCGGCGGACACATTGGATTGGTAGGTAGCTTATGAGCCACTATAGATGTGCTCAAACCAGTCATATCATCATAAGACCATGCGAAAATATCCTCATATTCTTTCTGAAAATGGGTGTATTGTTCTTTCTCTGATGGTGACAGGTGAATTCTTATGCGAGTTTCTTTGACTATTTCGGAATCTCCCAAATTGACTATCTCAGTTTCATCCAGGTTGGACTTAGGCTTGTTCTGAAAATCTTCAACTTCTCTAACAATTTTCTCAGGTATTATATCTTCTTCTTCTATTTCCTCCGAGTCACTATCCTTATGTTGCATTATCTCATTACATGTCACAGTCGTTGGTTCATCACGATAAGAAATAATAATGCTGTAGAGAGAAAAATGTAGAGAATAGTAATAGCAAACCATTGATAATTATCAAGATGTCAAATAAAAGAGATTTTAAATGAATCAAACAAATGTTTCAAAACAAAATACTGAAAATGTTTTAAAAATGCTCATAAGAATTGTTTTCAAAATAAATGACACTAGCAGCCAGGCTACCCCGGAACTCGGAGGGCCCTTGAGGGTGTGGCAGTCCAGTTCCTGAGAACAATTTCCTTCTCCACTGTCTGGATGAAGAGGCCTTCTTCCTCCTCCTCCTCCTCAACATTACACTACAATCCATGTCTTCATCTTCCAAGAATAGATTCCTTAAACTAGCTAGCACTTCATCTTCTTTGGATCCCCACATCATATCAGCCTGATAGAAGGATTGGCTCAAATGTGGTATCGACTGCTCGAGATGGTAATAAGGACCACGACATGGTGGTGACCAATTATGATACTCGTGCCAGGTGTATTGATATCCCAGTCTAAATGTCGTGCCGTGACGTTTTAGCTATATTGGTTTGGCGATACCCTGGAGATTCTTACCGAGCCCTTTACCAGGTTCATATCCTGCCCATGCCAATATGCTCTCTATTTTGCTACTCCACCATTTATCCTTCTCGATCGCGTTAACATTCTCAATGCGATGCTAAGTCTCTCCACCTAACTTCCTTCTATTCTCCACAACCGGAACAGTCTGATTGGTGTAAATAGGGTTACTCCCGTCTCCATGAATGATCACTTCTTGATGGTTACATTCAAACTTCACAGCCTGATGCAGAGTAGAGGCTATGGCCCCAACGGCGTGTATCCAAGTTTGTCCCAACAACATATTGTATGAGGCGGATATGTCGAGCACTTGGAATTCAATATCAAACCAAGTTGGGCCCATTTGCAAACAGAGGTTGGTTTCTCCGATCGTGGCCCTTTGAGATCCATCGAATGCTTTCACATTCATAGTTCCTACTCGTATTTCATGCAAACCTTTACCCAATCTCTTCAAAGTAGTCAATGGACAGATGTTGAGACTTGAACCCCCATCTATCAAGACCCTGGCAATGAATTTGTCTTCGCACTACACTGTGATATGCAACGCCTTGTTGTGACTCAACCCTTCTGGCGGAAATTCATCTTTATGGAAAGTGATCTTATGTCTTTCCAATACTTGTCCTACCATATTGGCCATCTCTCCACTGGTAATGTTGTTGGGTACATAAGCTTCATTCAACACTTTCATCAACGCATTGCTATATGCCTCAGAATTCTGCAGTAGTAATAGAATGGATATCTGAGTAGGGGTTTTGTTCAAATGATCAACCACAAAATACTCCCTTACTTGCACCTTTCTCCAAATATCATCCGGGCCTGTTTCAATGATAGGCTGCCTGGAAGCGGCTTCTTTACTTGTTCCCCCCAAATGCTCAGGTGTGTAAACCCTACCAGTTCTGGTCATACCTTGTGCTGCACTAGTTTCTTCCATTTTCCCCTTTCCTTTCCTTCTTGCTTCTGCAGTATAGTCCCAGGGCACAACATGGGAATTAAAGGATGGTGTGGGTGCTACCATTACAGTTAATGGTGTGGTCACTTCTACTTCGAACGGAGTTGGCGTGACTGAGGGCGTTGTTACTTCAACCTCGAATAGAGTTGGTGCGGCTACCTAAACTTCAATCGGTGACTGTATCCGTACCACAGTAGGCGTGAGAGTGACTGAAGGTATTTTGGGATCATCCTCTTCTCGAATGAGCCCAATTGACCTCTCCGGGTCCCATTCTTCATCAGTTTATATCACATTTACCCCCTCGCCCATGTGATCCGGGAGGGGATTGTTGCAGACGTTGGCTGCAGTCTCCTTTGCTTGTATAACTTTGGTATCAATCAGTGTTTGGATCTTATCCTTCAGAGCACGACATTCATCAATAATGTGACCCTTCATGCCCGAATGGTAGGCACATGACTTATTCGGATTGACCCATTGAGAGGAATTTTCCATGCCGACAGTGGGAATAGGAGTGACATAATCGGCAACTTTCAATCTCTCATACAACTAGTTAATAGGTTCGGCAATATGAGTGTATTGTCTGGCGGTCTACGATCAAAATTTGGCCTGGGTTTTTGGTAGTTTTGACGGGCTGGTGGTGAGTGGTAATATGCTGGTTGAGTGTTGTAAGTGTGGTAGGCAGTAGCGGGTTGTTGATATCTAGGAGGTGAAGGCTGATATGTGGGTGGAGGTGTTTGGTATGTGAGAGGAGACTTCGGACCTTGGGCTACCATCACAGTCCCTACTTCCTTCTTTTTAGATATACCCCCTGACTGCAAGGCTTTGTTCGTAGCATGGAGTGCCTCGAAATTTGTTACCATCCCACTTTTGATTCCCTCTTCTATTCTTTCTCCCAATTTGATAATGTCGGAGAATTTATGATTTTCAATAACCATCAACCTCTCATAATATTGCGGATCCTGGGCCCAGACAAAGAATTTGTTCATTTGTTCTTCTTCCAATGCTGGCCTTACTTTTGCAGCCTCTGATAACCACCGAGTAGCATACTCGCGAAAAGTCTCTGTCGGCTTCTTCTTAAGATTCTGGATATAGAAGACGTCTGGTGCATTCTCTGTGTTGAATCTGAATCGATCCATAACATCTGACGCCATGCTTACCCAATTAATCCACTTCTTTGGATTTTGACTGATGTACCAGGATATGGTGTCTCCAGTGAGGCTCCTCATGAACAGATTCATGCGGATTCTTTCATCTTTACCAACCCCTATGAGCTTGTCACAATACGTCCTTAGATGTACCTTTGGATCACCTGTCCCGTCGAACATTTCAAACTTAGGCGGTTTGTAACCCTCTGGCAGTTCTATGTCCGGTTGCATACATAAATCCTCATAGTTAAAACCTTCGATGCCTTTACCACCTTTAACACCTTGGACTCGACTTGTAAGCTTCTTAAGTTCTTCCATCATGTTCTTGATGAGCAGGTCCTTCTCGGCGGATTTCGGTGTATACGGGGTTTTTTGTGAAGTGTGGGGTAAGGTTTCCATGTATCTAGGGTTACTTTGGTGGACTCTAGGTATTTGGGTGTAGTGGTGATCATTGGTTGAGTTTTGGGGATCAACAGTAGGTTGTGGTACATTTTGAGGAGTATGGTAGGTGGTAGTTTGTGGGTAATGGATCGGATGATGATGATGTTGTGGAGGAGTTGGTACTGGTGGGGGATTAGGATTTTGGGGAGGCGTAGCATATTGATGAGGAGTGGGAGGATTTTGTGCGTGCTGGTTTTGTGTGTTTTGAGGAGGTGTTGGGTTTTGGGCGTTTTGTTGGTTGATGTCGGGAACATTCAGGGTAAGGGAAAGGTTTGCCAAGTCATTCTGCAATATCTTTTGCTCTAATCGTAAAACCAAGTCATTCTGCACCGGAGTACTTTGACCATCTGAAGTTTCGACAGTCTCGGCGTGCGCATCGTTGTCTTTCCTAATATCACTCATATTGTCCATCTTATCTTTTCCTTTGTTCTTGGAATCACTTGGAGGAGGAGGAGGTGGAGGACCTCTAGATCTGGTATGATATACTGATGATGCCAGTATGCACGAACCAATCTTAGGGGGTGGGAATAAACAAAGAAAAGAAGAAAAACAAAAGGTAAACAAGTCAGTAAGGGGTATTAAAAGGATATTTACGATATTTAAACACGTATTGCGGAATTATAAATTCACGTCCTAATTTGGGGACCTCATCGTGCCCGAGGTAGGCCTAGCGACATATAGCTTTGGAGAAAACTCAATACCGATAACTGCGTCATTTCATTAATATGATATATAGACCAAATCTCTACTAAAACAAAAATAATTATAAAGAGTCACTAGTGGCATTTGCCTTATTACAATTAAATTCTAAAACGAATCTGAAAAACATCATTCCCAATCTACTCGGTCCCAGAGGGACCTTCTCCAAGCTTGGCCTTCTTAGCCCTGTCAATCAGATTCCCCAGGTCGCGCATGTCCAACAGCAGATACGCCCTTGCTAGATGTCCTCCTTCAATGCCCTCTGCGTTCTGACAATCCAGGATCCTTTTCCTTATCTTTCCCTCAAGTTCCATCAAACCCTGCTCCAAATACTCCAACCTTTCTGTTGATTTAGTAGCGATTCCCCACCATTCATTGACTGCTTCCATGTCCACTTTATGTTGTTCCAAATGCCTGGCCTTAGATTCAAAGACCCTTTTGCGCAACCTCCTGTATTTGACTTGTGCTTCAGCAGCGTTGTCTATGACCCTATTTCTCAAATCAACCCCTAGCCTGACCTTTTCTGCTATGTCATCGACCAACCATGATGGGTAGAAGTACATATAGCCGGCATGATACTTGTCTGGCTCGATGGTATCTTTCTCCACATTAATCTTTTGATGCCACATGTGCTGTGCCTCAAACTTGAATGGAATGGAATTCCCTTGAAATTCTATTTTGTAATGAACCATTTTGGAAACTCGTGGTATAACCTGTTTTCTCCCAGCTTGCCTCATGACTCTAGTAGGAGCATAAGGATAGATTCCCCTTAATCCGATTAGCACTAGATGAGGAACATCTCTCGAACTGATAATGAATTCACTGCTAGGGAACCACTCGAACATCCAATGTACCTTGTCATCGGTCAAATTGCTAAAGAAATGTACCCAGCTCACAGCGTTTCCCGGTTGTGCAAACCTATCTGGGATAAAAGTCATTCTGTTCGGATAGTGATAGGCTGCGGTAACAGGTTGCAACCCTCGAAATGCCTATATCCCTTTTTGCAATGGTCTAAGGCTCGGTACATCTCAGCCACGATCATTGGGATAATAGTGTAAGTTTGTCCCTCAATTTCCTCCATTAGGGTCTTAGTGACCATAACTAGGCGAATCTGGATCCTTTCCCCTTGTATCGGGAATATCAACATCCCCACAAAACAGACAATGAATACAAAAACCCGACAGTGAGTCCAACCCAAAGAAGTGATGGCAAATTCATCATGGTAAAGATGATATGTTGATGTGACCATAACGCTCGTAAAGGAAGTCGAATGGTATGTAAGATTTATTCAGACAGACTAACTCATCATTTTTTGGAAACCTCGAGAAGTACGGTTTTCTGGTACCAACAAGCCAGGGCTATCCCATGGGAGCCCAATGAAGCCTCATATTTCCTCTAAAAGGGGAGTCATTTCTATATCACCAAAACGGAAGATAGTCCTCTTCTCATCCCAGAACATGGTGGTAGGCTCAATTAACACATTGTTCGGCTGAATATCTATCAAAGAAGGTAAATTCCCGAGAACTTTTTTCACATGATTTTTGTCACTTTGCAAGAGATTTTCCCACCAATCTAGCAACAAAGGTGGGATACTTCGAACCATGCCGAACCTGGGGACTTCGTGCTTCATTTCTGCAAAACAAATAAAGTTAGCCATTTCCTCATCCGGATTCGACTATTTACACATTAATGATTAGCATATAGGCAAGTTTTCTCCAAATAATGTACATATCATGATCATACCCATTGGGATTTAAGGAAATCCCGGCGAGCTTTGGACAAGGCTTGCCTTAGAGAGTTATTACACGGATAACGTTCTAACCTATACTAGGTTTAGACATGATGTATGCACAGTTAATATTAGAGTGGGGGTTTCTAGAAGAGTCTAGACCGGTACCATCAAGTGAAAAACTTGAGAGGGGAAGGCACGGAACCGTCGATTAAACTGCTGATCTACTAGTTTTACCGCAAATAAGCCTTTCCACAAGTTGAATATGATGTGGAGCATGCTTTATGCAAAGATAAAACAACACGTTGTCAAGTATTTTGCATGATGAATACAACATTAAATGAAACATAAAGACATAAAAAGAAAGAAAAACAAGGAAGAAGTTAGTTCGCGCAATATGAAAGAATTGTAATAAAGCAAGCAAGGGGGTAGGGGTAGGGAGAGACATGATGTAGCAAATTTAAAAATAATTCGGAGCAAGTGAACATGACTAGAAAATAAAGGAAAACGCATATTGTAACCAAATTAAGCAAAGATTTGCATATTAATACAAACTCAAAATAGAGGGAAATAGGGGAAAGGGTGTGTTGTAGCCATAAAAAGGGAAAATGGAAGGGGGATGTTTATGTAACGATAAAGAACAAGGAAACACATTCATCAAAGAATACTAATTCATATAGACCAAGTTTTCTATAGTAAGAGCCTAAACAAATATCCCCAGCAGAGTCACCATGTTGTCGCGCCCCTCTTTCTCGCGAAATCGGATTTCGACACGGGATAACTATTTTAAAGGAAGGTGTTAAAAAATAGAGTCGCCACCTAACGGGTTTGAGGTGCGTTAGGGCACCTATTTATAAATAACTCTGGTTTAACCAGTTTGTGTCACCAAAGATTGGGTAAGGGCTCAAATTACCTCGAAGAGAAAGTGTTAGGCACTCTTCGAGGTCCACAACTATAGGTTTCGGCCGAACTTGAATTATATGAATTAGTCAAATAGTCAGAGAGAAAAATAAGAAGTTTGAAAAATAAATTATTATTATAAAGTCCTTGAGTAAACACAGATAATTGGTTTAAAGACAAGATTGGGGGGGGGGGGGGTCCTAAGTTTTTTAACCTAAAGGACCACTCCGTGCAACATAAATAATACTTCATAACTCCCTCGAGGTGGGGTGTTACTCGTATTATTTAGCGGGCACTGGCTATCATCTCCTGCTACCCGATTACTATCTTTAAGTTTTTACCTAAAACGCACTAGTTGATTCTAAACCGTGCCCTATGCGTACACTACTCGTCCCATGCATATGGCCCAGGAGGCGTTTGGACCTCTATTTTGGATGGTTTCTAGACTTAGCTTAGGCTTCTCATAAATGATAAACCTAGGTGACATACAAAACAAGTTGGACTTCATGTAAAAGCAATTAAGGGCTCAAGTTATCCTCCACACTTATACAACAAAATGCACGCGAATAAATTTTTACATTAAGCGTTAGAAAATTTCAGGATTGAGGCAAATTAAAGCCATTAGGCCCTATAGACATGGTTTCTATGTGACCTGGATTTTGAACATGCAGACAGTTTTGTATGCAAAGTATAATTTCTAATTGACTACACCATTTCCTACTAATTACAGGTTATAAGCGATTAAACCTATAGACGTGCTATCTAGATGATTTACGCACTAATTAGCAGTGATAATAACATGAGATATTCAGAATTACCCAGTTTGATCCTATAGGCATGCTTTCTAATAGCGGTAGAGTTAAGCAATGAAACAGTGTTAAAAGTTCAATTTTAGCACTTAAAGCAAAATTTCTACGATTAGCGATTGAAACTGATTTTAGCTCCTATAGGCATGTTTCCTAAATGAGCAATTATTACAACAACACATTAACCAATTAAACCTTATAGGCATGATTTCTAAAATGTAGATTTGGTAGAACATAAATTAACAGAACCCTATGGTCCTAGCACTTAATGAATATGCTGTAATGCACATTGAGACATGGGTCATTTTATTTTCTATAGGCATAACATCTAGTATGTAGAAACAGAATATGTTAAACAAATTAAATACCTATAGGTAGGTTATCTAACACATAATAGCAGAACATGTTCGAGCAAAGCAAACACCTATAGGCATGATTTCTATCCGTTTCATGCAAATATTAAAATAAACCCCTTTTCCCAATTTTACTAACATACCAATTATTATTATAACATTATTACAAGCCCAATGAGTGAAATAAATTACAGAATAATAGAATTATAGAATAACTATAGTGGGCCTAAGGCAGGCCCAACGTATACCTAGCCTAGCTAGGACTTCAACATAGTTTCACAACAGCCCAAAAACAATCTCCATTCATATAAAATAGCCCACATCTAGTAGCCATCAAAAGTCCCAGAGGTATAACCATTTACACAAACCAACTGGTTTATCCAGTAGGTGAGAAGAGGGAGCAAAGTTGAGCAATTAGGAAAAAGTGGCCCAAAGAACCTTAGACCCTAGTGTGTCTGAGTTCACAAGGGTCTCAAAATGGACCCCGAGCAGTGCTCACACTAGGGAGGTTGATAGAGAAGATTTAGGGGGGAGGGTCCTTGGCTTTCAGCCGGTCCATAATTAGACTCATAACAAGAAACAATCAATGAAAAATAGTAATAGGTTTTGAAAAGCATTTGCAAACACTATAAGATAATCACATAATGAACTCAAGAAGCAAACTAACACATTGGGCAGGGTGACATATGATAAGAAACAAAGAGCCTGGGATTGCAAGTCAACATGCAAGGGCATTAGACTAGTAAAACCAAGTAATGCAACCAGTGTAGAACTTAAAGGATCAGACTATACCAAACTAAGGATTAAACAGTATAATACAAAAAGGATTAGATATCATAGAGGGCATCAGTCTAGGAGGATTAGTTTAAAGGATAACAAATTGTTAGAGGTGCAGAATTGGACATGGCAAGAACACATAGAGTGGCAACCATAGTCATAGGAGCATATTACACTTAGAGTAAATGTCTTAAATAAGTTAAGGCATGCTAATAACATCAATTAATTACTAAAAGTTCAGAATTAGGCAGAGAACATAGATTAATCAATATAATCAAGGCAGAACATTCGAATTATCAACAACACCAAATTAAACATGCTTCATTATGTCTAAATTAACTAAGTTAGGTGCAAAGACATTATTAGGCTAGCAATTATAGGCAGAGTCACACGTAAACAGAGTCAAGGGAATACATTAAGTCGTGCAGTTTCAAAGAACATGCTTACATAAGAGAATAAACATTGCGAGGGTTTAGAAACTAACCAGTGATTGTTCAATAAACAAGAAAAAAACAACAGTAAGGACCTAGAGTCTCAAATATGTCAAGTTCCCAAGGGTCTCAAGAACCCAGGGCAGTGCTCACACCCAAGAGATGGTCAGAAAAGTAAAAGTCCGGTGGCCTTGGCTTTCAGCCGGCCAAGAACCAAAGAGAATCGAATAGTGAACAAGTATAGAGTAGAAAACTTCAGTTTTTAGTGAGAGAATAGTGATATTTTCGTCTGTCCTAAAAGGGGAAAGGGAATTAGTTTATATAGTGGTAAAAATCAGCACATAAGTAAGTAAATACAAACAATCAGATCATAAAAGAAAAGAAGAAACCATAAATCAATTTAAAATCAAATTAGGAGAATAAGCCGGTAAACCCTAAGTTTTTTAGGAGAACAGAAAAAAAAAATATCAACGGAACATACACGGAAACGGTAGCATAGGACGAATATAGACACAAATAATACTCAAAATCAGAGAATCGAATCAATTTTGGTTCGATTAAAAGAGATCTGAAAATCTTAATTTTAGGGTAAGTAAGAATCCATAAGAGATACACAAATATTCGTACTTACAAAGAGCAAGATGATGAATGTAGACAGAATATCAGAAAAGTCAACGATTTGAACTGATTTTGGTTCGTTCCTTAAGAGATCTGCTTGCCATGTTTAGGCAAGCAGTATAGAAGAAGAACCAGTACCAAAGAGAGGTCGTATATGGCAAAGAGTAGCCATAGAATCCCATATCGTGTGGGATTATAAGAGATTTTAGGGGGGTGGCGGCTAGGGTTCTTAGAAGGGATAAGGGAGGTGAGATATGAGGGCAGGGACGGTGGGAAACGATTAGGGTTAGGGATGAGGGTGGTAACTAAAAGGGAAGGTTTAATGTGAGTCGTTGATCTCAGGGATCAACGACCACGATTAGAGGGGAACTAGGTCGGGTGGTTAAAACGGGTCGCGGTCGGGTTGTGGGGTTGGGTTAATTGATTTGGGCTGGGGGTTATTTGGGCTAGGGTATTAGAGTTTGGGTCAGTAATTGGTCCGAAAATTGGTAAGATGTTTGGCTAGTTTTTAAATGCCCAATATTTAATAAATAAAATTTTTTATAAAAGTAATTAATAAATAACAAAATATTATTTATGCACTAAATGATTAAAAATAATTACTTAATATTATAAAAATATATAGAGTCATTTTCACATAAATAATATAATTATACATGAATATGGGCTATTATTGCAAAAATGTGCAATTAGCCCTAGAAATGCAAATGTAATTAAAAAATGCACTGAAAATATTTAAAACATCATGTTGGTATAAATGATAAGTTTAGATAATTAAATCATCATAAAAATAATTTGAAGGATAATTACTGGGTATAAAAATGCGAAAATAAATCGATTTAAAGCCTTTAAAAGTTATGAAAAATTATGAAAAAATACTTGTATATGCTTATAAACTAAATGATGATGCATATGTACTATTTTAAAAGTATATATATATATATATATATATATATATATATATATATATATATATATATATATATATATATATAAAAATATGAGGAAAAAATTGGGTATCAACACCTTATTTACGGATGAAGCCTCGAACGTAAAAGGGTCCGGGTTCGGAATAGTTTTAATCATGACTTCGGGGGAAACCTTAAGGCAAGCTATCAGAACGATTCCTTTAACTAACAATGAAGTAGAGTATGAAGCTTTGATTGCAGGGCTAGAATTGGCCCGGGGACTTGATTCCAAGGTTGTCGAAATCAAATGCGACTCATATATAGTGGTAAATCAGGTTTACGGGATCTTTGATACCAAAGAAGAACGTATGTATCAATACGTGATAAAGGTCCAGGCTCTTTTGGCACGTATCCCGAGAGAGGATAATGTAGAAGCGGACGCATTAGCAAACTTAGGTTCATCGACGGAAATAAAGGTATCGGAGTCCAGAACGGTGGTACAACTGATGTGTTCAGTCCTTGATACAGATGGTTACTATGAAGTGAATTCGGCTAGTCTGGTCTAGGACTGGAGAAGCGAAATAATCAACTAGCTCGAACACGAAAAGTTTCCTGACGATCCCAAAGCGTCATGAGCGTTACGCACCAAAGCTGCACGTTATAGCTTCAGGAAAGGCCAATTATATAGGAAATCTTTCCAAGGCCCACTGCCCTGGTGTTTAGGAGCATCAGATTCTGACTAAGTCATGAGAGAAATCCATGAAGGGATATGCGGCAATCACTCAGGCGCAGAGTCTTTGGTGCTGAAATTGGTACGGGCAGGATATTATTGGCCTCGCATGGAACAAGACGCCAAAGATTTTGAATGAAAATGTGATAAGTTCCAACGCTATGCATCACTAGTACATCAACCGAGAGAACCCTTACATTTGGTTCTGTACTCGTGGTCGTTCATGAAATATGGGATGGATATCGTCGGTCCGTTGCCATCGGCTCCGAAAAGGTAAGGTTTCTTTTATTTTTGACTGATTATTTTTCGAAATGGGTGGAAGCAAGTTCTTATCAGAAGATCGGAGAATGCGAAGTGGTCAATTTCCTAAGAAAAAATATAATTTGCAGGTTTGGAATACCAAAAGAGATAGCATGCGACAATGGACCACAATTTATCGGTGCAAAAGTTACAAAGTTCTTCGAAGATCTAAAATAAAGAGAATCACATCCTCGCCTTATCATCCGAGCGCAAATGGTCAAGCAGAGTCAACAAATAACGTGATCATTCAGAACCTAAAGAAAAGGTTTGAAGTAGCAAAAGGCAAATGGCCCGAAGAGTTTCCCGGAGTTCTATGGTCCTACCGAATAATGGCCAAATCAAGTACATGAGAAACTCCTTTTTCTCTCGTGTACGGTGTTGAAGCCCTAATCCTGGTTGAAGTGGGCGAACCCACTTTGAGATATTCTCAAACAAATGAAGAATCGAACGACGAAGCAATGCTAATCAATTTGGAACTGTTTGAGGGACGCAAGGACTTGGTGCATGTAAGAATGATAGCCCAAAAACAGAGGATAGAGCGATATTACAATCGAAGAGCCAATTTCTATTTTTTTCAAAGTAGGAGACTTGGTTCTAAGGAAAGTAACACAAAATTCCCGGGAGCTCAACACGGGAAAGCTAGGTCCAACGTGGGAAGGTCCTTACCGAATTTCAGCTGTCACTGGGAAAGGTTCATACGAGTTGGAGAACCAGAATGGGGACAAGTTACCCAACAATTGGAATGTGGCACACCTCAAAAGATATTATTTCTGATGAACAACACTCAAACAGAAAGTATGTGCTATACTCTTTTTCCCTTCGTTCAGTTTTTGTCCTAATTGGGTTTTTCTAGCAAGGTTTTTAATGAGGTAGCGACAGAAAGCATACTACGAAGACAACAACAATAAGACCTTTTATTGTAAGGCAAACGAACAAGCTCCCACTCGGGGACGATTAGGAAATCTTTGGTTCGATAGCAAATTATCATCGGGAAGTTAAGTTTGCTACCAAACAAAGGTTACCCGACCATTCACGGGCATAAACCGCCAGAGGACTGTAAGGTATTCTTTCACTCGATAGCATGGATTCCTAAGGGGAAACAAGATATGTTGTCGAGTGAAGGATTACCTAAATATTACATTTGTGGGACCTTCGAAGATACAAGACTTCCAGTGTTCCAATTCATAATTTTCACATTCAAACACTAGGGGGAATGATATGAGGATACGATAACAATCATTGCCACGTCAACTGAGAATGAAAATCCGGAATCAAAATGTATCATCGGGACCGGGGACTGCGCAGCCAGCCCCGTAGAAACAAGTTGAGCAAGTTAGCCACAAGTAATGGCAATTTCTTTTCTGCATAGCAAAATGCTTATGTAACTTCTAAAAACAAAAGGAATAAAATGAAATCCTTTTGCATTTATCTTGTTTTTTCTCTGAGCGATAAGCTGATTTTGTCATTTGAAAGTTAAACAAGTACATCAAATATTAGTGCCTTAATGAACATAAGACGTCCTCTTCAAGAGCACCGTAAACATAAGAGGGCCCTCTCTTATAAAAACCCTCAAGTTAAAGGGTGGGTTCCGGAAGAATCAATGCTCGAATTCCAAAATGCCATCGGGAAAAAATACACCCGACGTTGTATATAAAAAGGACGCAAAAAGAAAACTTGCGCAAATATTTATAAAAACCCTCACATTAAAGGGTTGGTTCCGGAAGAATCAATGCCCGAAATCCAAAATATTATCGGGGAAAAAATACACCCGAAGCCGCATATGAAAAGGACGCAAAAAGCAAACTTGAGTAAATATTCATAAAAACCCTCATATAAAAGGGATAATACTCGAAACCAAAATGCTTCGAAGAAAAGGCATCCGAGACTACACATAGTGAAACGCGAGATGAACAACACGCACGGAATGCTTGAGCAAATGCAAAATTTAAAAGCTTGCATGGATATTCAAACGAAAGTAAGACTCAAACGATATTTGATCAAAAAGTATGTTTTTATTCACAAGAATGGGCCAAAAACGTTACAAGTACAAAATGAAAAAAGAAAGGAAAAGCTAAACTGTAGCGCTTCCTAGACCAGGAAGAAGAGAAATATCCGTATTGCTGGGAAGAGTAAGTGGTTCCGCCTATGGCTCAACGCTTTACCCAGTTTAGTCTTCGGCCTCATCGCCTTCCGATCCCTCTTCAGTTTTCGAAAATTCGAAACCGGAATCAGAAGAACCTGGAGCTTCAGACTGCGTCGGGAGTCCATTTTTTGCAGCCAACTCAAGCTCTCGGGCCTTAGTAATTTCGGCATCAACATCAATGATACCAACTTTGGCCTCTTCCGAGGTTTTTCTCCTCATGCTATACATGGAATAAGGTTTTTCAATAATGAGGGAAGCCGCTCGGCACTTAAGTTCTTCTTTGAGTTGAGTAACCTCGGCGGAAATGTTTTCCCGGGCAGATCTAGAAAATTTGAGGCTGACGTTGAGCTCGCGGACAGTTGAACTAAAGAGCCTATTATGCTCAATAGTTTTCCTGTACTTCTCTTCTAGCTGGGCATGTTTCACCTCCACGGTAGCAAGCTCTTCACTTTTGGAGTTCAAGGCTGCCTCCAAGTTAACCACTCTTTCAGCGGAGGCAGCCTCAGGGTCGGCTGCAGCAAGAACGACGTTCTAGATTTCTGCCCCATTTGGCCTCGGCCTCATCAAATCTAACCCTCAGCGGCCTAATTTCTTGGCTAAG
This sequence comes from Nicotiana tomentosiformis, assembly GCF_000390325.3. NCBI lineage: Eukaryota > Viridiplantae > Streptophyta > Magnoliopsida > Solanales > Solanaceae > Nicotiana > Nicotiana tomentosiformis. The sequence goes on along the minus strand of NC_090820.1, from coordinate 12,797,017 downwards.
GGTTACCACTTCTTGCTCGCTTTGCTGCAAGAGAGCCTCCAAAATAATGGCCTCAACAGCTCTGGTTTCCAGTTCACGAATCAACCTTTAAAGGCCCTCAGAAGCAAGAAAGTTGGCCTATAAAATAAGAAGAGGTAAAATTTAGAATACATTCATTCAAAGTAGAAGAAATAACAGAGGAAGGAAAAAACATACAGCTGTGGCGTTATGCATAGAATTGTTCAACAAATACTCTCCCGAGAGTGTATGAATCTTTTCCCAGTCTTTTTCTAAAGCCAAAGGGTTCAGGTAATTAGCAAGATCCACCGGCCGCGATAGCAGGTTGCACCCATTAGAGACCGAAAGAGTGATGTTCCTCCTCCTTTGTGGATCTTCAGAAGGAGCGGCATAATTCTACCCCAAGTTCCCATGAACTGAGGACAGTGGAAGAGGAACACCTTCTTTATGGTAAGGTGCGACCGAAGGAGATGGTGTAGCAACCACTGGTGGAAGAGTAGACGAAAATGGAAATGATGTAGTAATTGTTGGTGTTGGTAAAGGTGGAGACGAAGCTGATGGAGTTGAAGAGTGAGAAGAAGTTGCATCAAATATAGAGCTGGTTGTTTGATGCTCGCCAACCAAAGACGGCAAGGACCTAGTACTCAGCCCCGCAGTAGCGGTTGCAATAATTGGGGCCCAAAAACGGAAGTTGGCATATTCTACCAAATCAGATTCTCCCCAAAGTGCCGAGACATCGTACTCAGTTAGTGTAACTATCTCAACAAGTCGAGCATCCTGTTGAGATGATGAGGATCGTCGCCTTCTATGTAAAGAAAATCCCTCATCAACAGCTTCCTCATCATCATTAATCATCACGGTGTCTACGACCAACGCAGAAGGAGGACCAGTCATCATCACCACTCGAGATGATTCGGGTCATCAACCTTTGCCCTATTCTTTTCCCCGACCGCAAAGGAGCGTCTTCTCTTTGTTTTTTTATCCTTCGATCGGGTACTCCGTAAAGAAATATTTGCACCCAAAACAGGCCCGTAGATACCTATTCGAGTAAGTGTTTCGTGAAGCAGCCTCGCTGCATTAGCAGGATCAACCAAAACATCCTCCTCGGGGACAGCAACAGAGCCCGCAGGTAGACCTAATTCCATAAACAAAGTCAGAAGGGTTCAACCAAGTTCTTCATATACAAAAATATAATCAAGGTAAATTAGACTTAACATGATTTTTGTCCTTCCACCCGTATTTAAGGGCCAGTTCTTTCCACGAACGAGTTTCGGGCGTTGTGACGTCCAAAATCTTTTGAACCCACCGGTTCAAACCTTCCACCACTGGCGGGAGCCATCGAGTTACTGAAACATGCGCAGGGTGAAGAGATGATACGACCATATAAGAATATCTAGTAAGAGGAATAATATACAAAGAACTTACGAGTGCGGTTTCAAGCAACCAGTAAGGATGAAGCTGTTGTTGGAATGATGTCATTGGTGGCAACTGAAATAAACATTTTTATTCACCTACGGTCGTTGTCATCATCCATGCTAGAAAATAGAGCATGGTGGCCACGCTTGCAAAGGTTTATCATTCCCCCGCGGAAGATTTTGGGGGAATAGAGATTCATCACATGAGCTAAGGTTAGCTCCTCCCAAGTTGCTTGGCACAAGCATTGGAGGCAGGTGATCGTCCTCCATGCTGAAGGACTTACCTATGCCAAGCATTCCTGGTAGCGAAGGCAAAACTCCGCAATCACGGAATCTAGCTCTCTGCTCAAAGAAAACGCACCCAAAGTAAAGGGATATGTGAAAAAATATGTAAAACCTTCTTTGGGAAGGGACACTCGCTCTGATAGATCAGGAGCGATAATTTCCAACTCATTGCAGTGGTAGCTCTCCTTCACAACAGGAATACTAGAAGGATGAATGGAAGAAGGGTACCTACTAACACTCCATGTACGAGGGTTAGCAGCAGGAAATTTCTCTTCAAAATTCTTCGAAGTACTAAGCCTTCTTAGGATGATGGAATCTACTGTTGGAGGAACGAAATCCTCGGTTTTGTTCTTATTCTTTGTAGAACCACCACATTTGGAGGAAAAAGCCACTGGAAAAGAAGAAGATAAAGAGTTTGTGTTTGAAGAAAATTATAAAAAGGATGAAAAACAAGGATGCAAGCTCAAGCTATTATGAAACGCAAAGGAAAAGAAAGTTATGTATAAGTAAAATTTTGGTGGCTAAATTCGTGGCCATGATTACCTCGATAATCGGCAAAAACTGTGCTGAATCATGGGATGACGCGTGTTCGGGGTATTAAATGCGGAAAGACATGCGTCTAATCAACTGTCAGCGACCTTCGGAGGGAATTATAGTAATTCCTCCCAAAAAGATATTTCTACCAACTTCCCCGTAACACAAAGTTATGTCACCGGAGAGCAAGGGAACTATGTGTATAGGGTAAAATATGATATGATACGTGGCTGACTAAAAAGAGGACACGTGGAATCCAAGATGGAATGGCTGAGGACTGAACGCAGTCACGACGCTTGTCATCGGGACAGATAACGTTCATAAAAGTGTATTAAATGCTCTGCGCCCGGTAGCATTTACTAAGAAATATTCTACAGCATTAAGAATGACGTTCCGTTTCAAGAAATTTGGCATTTACGCTCAACGTTATATCTTCATCAATGACCCTCATAATTGGCATTATAAGAGGGCGTGATCCTTGGACCTTTTTCCCTAGGCATAGCTATAAATAGTGAGCTCAGTTATCATTATAATGGACAAGAAATTTCTGGCAATTAACATATACTATATTCTATACAAAGCTTTATACAATTTCACTCTCTTGCTTTTTGATCTCATCATTGTTGTGTTCGGAAACCTTGTTCACGGAATCGCTACCTTTGCTATTTCATCTACATTCCAAGGCTAAGTACTATGTATTTCTTCGATTATTATATTATTTCAAGATCAAATTAGTTCACTTGTCTAGAAATCACGTATAAATTCAACTGTACCGTTTTACGGATAAATAATACTAATTTCTCAATTTCATTACTAGGAATTCACCATTTTACCATCGAATATTAATGTCCATTAAAAAAATCAATAACCTACCCTATTGAGATGTCCCCTTTAAAATTTAGTTGGTTCAACATTATTCTTCTTTTTAATGAACTAGTATAGAACCCGCACAATGTGCGAACAAATTAAAAAATATTAATCATGTCAAATTTTGATCTAACTTAATATTTACTATAAGGGGTTTCTGATTGCATACTTAATTACTTTAATTTAATAATATAAAAGGGGTTCTAATTACCTTGTAAAAAAACGAACTTGAAATTAGATTACTTCCCAAACACCAAATTAGGCAAATTAAGTTACTACTAACTTTTCCAAATAGATTATAAGTAATCTTGGTTACTATTTTCCCATACCAAAAAAATTCATTGCAAGTCTTTTGTTTCCCTATAAATACATTGCTAAAAACAAGACTTAAATTGCAAGAGATATTAAATAGTAACAGACTCATAGATTTATTGTAGTGCTATCAAAATACTTGGAAGAGAATGGAGAAGGAAACATTTTTCCTAAAGGTTTTCTTGGTGTCCTTTTTGCTTATTTCATTAGGTAAATAAATATTTATTTATAACAAATTCATAACTGTCACAGTTTAAAAGAAATATAATAAATTCTTAGCATGAAACTCAATATTACAGTTGTAGCAAGAAAATATTTATATTTATAGCACACAGTTCCATTAAAATAGGAATATTAATTATTAGTCCCTAAACATAAGCAATTTGAATGGAAAGTTAATAATTCTTTGTACAAAAATCATGCTTTTTTTTTCTCTTTATCAATTAGCTTTCCTTCTTTTTCTTCATCTTCTTAATTTTGTTTTCTGCTGAAGCCAATATATTTTCTAAATTTATTCTATTTTTTTTTAATTATCTTTCTTAAGTTTTTCTCTTTCTTCTTTATTCCTTTCTTAACATAAAGATCTTACTTTGATAATAATATATGTTAATATATACAAAACGTATATATATAAAAAATATATACATTGAATTAACACATATAAAATATACAAAAATATACATAAAAAATATATCTTCAATTAAGATGCCACGTAGACATGTGAAATATACATAAAAATATATCTTAAATTTAATTAAGATGGAATATAAATATACATAAAAAATAATCCTGAATTAAAATGGCACTTGATATATAAAATATATTTGAAATATACATTAAAAATACATCTTAAAATAAGATGGCACTTCACAAATAAATATACAATAATTATATACATATAAATACATTTTGAATTAAAGTGATACTTGATATACAAAGTATAAAAGGCGTATAAATCAATACATCTTGAATTTAGGTGGCATTCACATATGCATTAGATTTTAAAAAATGGAGTGAAGAAGATGAATGTTAAAAAGGGAGAATGGGATGGACAAAAGAAAATACTTTCTGTGATTAATGAGTCAATTAACTTATTAAATATTGAGTTTAATTTTTATAATATGCTAATAATGAAAAAAAAGTGTTCTTTATGGAATAAACAATAAATGATACTATTTATTTAAATAATAGTTAAAAAGGGATCAAGCGGGTTAAAAAGCCATAAATAATCTAGCCCTCTTTCTCTCTATTCATTTGTATAGGTCACAATTAAAATAGTAATTTCAAATTTTCAAATTCAGTAAAGTAGCACACTATTGACCCAATTAAATTTCTTATTTAATTTTTGAAAAAGAAAAAAAAATTAAACAACTTAGTAATTCGCATTTTTTGATATGGGCACAAATAGAGATGTAATGTCTCAAACTCGTTGTTATTTAAGTTTTTTTCTTAATTTTTTAAGTCGGTGTTCACACCTACTTTTGAGTCTCATTAATTTGAATTTGTGCCAAAAAATCTCATTTTAAGAGTAAAGTGATCCTTACCAAAGTGACTTTATTATCCTTTTGTGGTTGCTATTTAAATTAGATCTCCCCTCAATCCTCATCCTTTATTAACTCCGGAAAAAATGTCAATTATGTAATAGTTCACATTCAACCAGATTATAAACACACTTTATTTTTTCCAATGGACATGTGTGCAATAAGGATGACGACTGCAATGAACAAATGTATTGCATATATGGAACTCGAGCATGTTACGTGCTACTGTAAACTTCCTTCATATCCACCTACTTATAATGAACTAGAGGATCTCGAAAACGACCAAGACTAAAATAAACAATAGCACGATCCACAAAATATTTTGTATTTACGTATAATATAAAAAGGGCCGTACCCTTGAAAGTATAATGTAAACAGACTGATTTCTGTTTTTGTCATCATTTAGAATGATCAATAAAAGTGCCCTATCTTCATTCTTTTGGAATATGGTCCATTCTTTTCGATTTTGTTACCGCACAACATTGCATTTTATAACATAAATGTCTCTAAAACATAATTACAAGTAATCAAATGATGTTATGAATCACCTTTAGAAAAATCAGAAATCAAATGATTTCATACCATAAACTCCCCGGAATGAAAGTATCTACCAGAACATGATGATCAAGTTAAATAAGCTATCTCAGAAGAACATGCTAATCAAGATATAAACTCAAAATACTTAAATGGAATGATAACACCACACGAATAGTCTCACACAGATCGTAAACTTCTGTAAAAAGGTGTCTTATAATGGCTCCAACAATTTGATACTTTGTGAATTAACTGTTTTTTGTACAGAAAACAACCACGAACATAATTTGCTCTTGAACATGATAGCCCCGAACAATTTTTCCGTTGATTTTGGTCAAAGTATCCAGAATCGATTGACCAGATTCAATACGGATCTCATATCCACATCTACACCCATGTCGTGTTGATACGGATACAACACCCAAAATAAAGAGTCCGAGCAACTTAAATTAGTTCACATGTACGAAAGGAGTATATTTCAAAACAATGTCACACCTACATTAAACTAATTTCTCCATCCCTTTTCAATATTTTGCAATAACAAACAAGCTCAACGAGTTATTTATTCTCACACTCGAAGATATCAGCACCACTGAATACATATTTCAAAAGGATTTTCCACTACGGCTAGAAAAATAAAAGAAAAATACTACTACTAAAAGAGTATTACACATAGAAGCAAACTTTTAAGTAAAATAAAAACCTCAAAAATACAAAATGCTACTCCACTTCAAAACTAGTTTACATAATATGCTCTACTTATATAGACTCTGCATTACTAGAGAAAATACCTTGAGCTAATGTTCGAATACCAAACGCTACGATACTGAAGTACCAAGCTGTGTTGCCTGAGCTCTCCAAAAATATCTCTGGAGGTTTGTCAGATTCTCTAAAAATAGTGCATTTTTAGAGAATTTGAATACGGATGCGATATCATTTTGAAGAGTCCACGCAACATAGGTACCACGTCCTCCTAGGACCATAACTTGTAGTCTATCTTGCTGTCACTTGCCTTGGAGATAATCCCTCTTCTGATATATCAGAAAACGGATCAATACTTTTAGACAAAGCATACACAATTTCCACCATACTAGGCCTTTTTGAAGGATCTTTATTCAAACAAGAAATGGCCACAGACATCACATTCATAACACTCTCCATTGTACATTCCTCTCTAAGAAGACTATCATCCATCCATTCTTGCAATTTCTTCACTTTTCTCTCTTCACTCCCTTCCAAGATTTCGCCAACTTTAGCCCACAAAACTTTCCCTTCATCGTCGATAGCTTCTCTCCCTGACATAAGCTCGAGCAACACAACCCCGAATGAGAAAACATCCATTTTAGTCGATACAATACCATCGGTGAGATACTCGGGGGCAATGTAGCCCTGAGTTCCAACAATGTGCATCGTTATAGCATTGCAGCCTGATTTAGCAAGTCCAAAATTGGCAACTTTGGCTCTCATGTTTGAGTCTAGGAGAATGTTGCTACTCTTAATATCTTTGTGTACAACCCTTGGTCTTGTATGTTCATGGATATATAAGAGACCATTTGCAACATCAGTGGCTATTTTTAACCTTGTTTTCCAGCTCAATTTTTCTTTTATGCCCTCGTGAAGCCATGAATGTAATGAACCATTCTCAACATATTCATAAACTAAATAGCAATTTGCTTCTTTAGGGTCTATGCAAAAACCATCTAGCTTCACTAAATTCCCATGGTTCACCTACCAAAAACATAAAAGGGAAAATCATTAAGTAGGTGTTTGAACTTAAAAATTATAATTTTTGAAAAAAATAATATTTGGAGTTAAATTGAAAAATAGTATTTTTAGTGACATAAAAATAAGACAAATAAAGCACTAAATGCAACAATACTGCAAGAGAGGTTGCAAAATAGGATATGATGACGTTTCTTTATTGAAATAGGTAGGCTAATAAAATCAATTCAAAGTAGTACAGCCAAGCTAAGCTAAAGTAGTGGAGTATTAGATGTAGGTAGCCACACTCAATTGCAACTAACAAACTTGAGGTCATAGGGAAAAAAATTCATTTAATTTGGTTTGAGTTTTTGTTTTACTTAATCTTTTCAATGGCAAAGTGTTCGTCTTTTTGCGTTTAATTCAGTTTATGCGCACAACTATTTCATTTGATACCTACTACCTTCCACCAATAAATGTACCAAATAACTCTATACGTCAAAATTTAGGCATAGACATATAGAAGAATTACTTAATATATTTTTTTCTCCGTTAAAATTTAACTTAGATTTCATAATACTTCTTCTATTTCATTAGCCACTATTGTTAATTTTTGATATACAATAACTTTGCTTATGGGTCCATTACCCTGCCACCCACCATTCTTGTTAAAAGGGGTTTGAGGGATTGGTAGGGTCTCCTCACAAACATCAATGAAAAAGAAAAAACAAAAGGTGAATAATTGAGGAACAAATAGAAAAAGTTTTTTAATGAAAAGAACAAATAAATTCAGGATAGAATGGTGTTGATTAACTTAAATAATATATTATTAAATTCAAACAGGCATAATAGTCCACTTGAATATTATAGTCCTAATGACTTAAGAATACGACAGGTCACTAAACCTCACCAATTTTTAATTAAATACTTTGGAGGAAAATCTTTTCTGCAATGGAATTCTAACATTAGTAAATTCTCAATGATGCAAAAGCAATTCTAAAGTGGAGGTTTAAATTTGACAATAAGGGGTCGTTTGGTACGATACGTAAAGAAAAAATAATTTTGGGATAAAAATTTAATATTGTCTTATTCCTTGTTTGGTTACTAATTTTGGAATAAACTATCTCATGATTAAAAATAGTATCGAGATAATTTATGTAATGATAAGTTATCCTAGGATAAAATAGTAAAATTGATAATCGCAGGATTAGTACAATACATCAAACAATCAATAAAAAAATAATATCAGAATAATTAATCACATCATAACTTATCTTCGAACCATTATACCCCTCGATAAAGTAGGTGTAAATTTTGAAGCTAATGTTCTAAGTGGGCGTTTGGACATAAGAATTGTAAAATTCTAAAGTAGGGGGAAAAAATTTCTAACTCAAATTGGTATTTGAAATTTAGAGTTGTATTTGGACATGAATATAGTTTTGGATTGTTTTTGAAGTTTTATTAGTGATTTGAGTGAAATTTTTTGAAAATTGAAAATTGAAAATTTTATGAACAAAAAACGCTTATTTCCAAAAAAAATCAATTTTTTTTGAAAAAAAGGGGAAAAATTCTTATGTCCGGCTCTAATTACAGCGGAAACAAAAAATTATTAGGAAATTTCCTGAAAATTAGCAGATAGTCAATAGAACAGTTCACAATAAATAATTTATGGAATAATCGTAAGCACAAACAAACTCCAACTCCACAATATTTAAGAAAAATCTAACTTTTTACTGGTGTCTTGTTGGGATGAATACAAAGGCTTAATTAAAGTATAGAATTGGAGTAAAATATTTACCTTTTGGAGGATCTTGAGCTCCTCACGGGCATTCCACTTCATTTTCTTGATTGCAAACACTTCTCCATCAATTATACCTTTATACACAGACCCTTGAATCAAACACCCTTCATCAAATCCATCTGTTGCTTCCCAAAGTTGTTCAATTTTATACATTTTATACTTATCTAAACAATCTGAAACATCAGCCATTAAATTCACTTCAACCTCCTTATTTAAAGACTCCTTTTTTGATCCAAGATATAAGCTTTTCTGCCTTTCCACATCACTATACTTTTCTCTCTTACTCTTACCTGACTTCTCTCTGTAACCCCATAAACCAGCTAACAAAATCAGTAGCAGCCCAGAAATTCCTAAACCAATAGCTAATCCTATGACTGTTCCTTTCTTGTCATTTTCTTGTACTACTGTTGTATTTGTGACAGGTGGAGGACCATTTGAAGCTGTTGGTTGTGTAATATTAGGAAGTTTAGACAGTGGAATGAAAAGGGTATCAAAAATCTTGGGATTATTTCCATTAATTTCCCTTATAGATTGTGGGGTTGTTCCAAATCTTGAAGCAATTGAAGAAATGTTGTCAAAAGGTTGAAATACATAACTAATAAGATATCTTGGTTGGTTTTGGTTTTGGGGTTGTGTTTGTGTTCTGTTTGGACACTTACAAAAAATTGGGAATTCTATGGCTTGACCTATGTCAATATTTTCTGGTACAACAGTTGGATTAACAACCTCAGCAGATTGAAAAGTTGTAAGGTTTTGGAACTTAACAGTTGAGATCATGTACATAGTATCACCTGAGTTGAAACTATAGTTAAGGCCAGCATATGAGATGTTACCAAAAGTGGTATTGATGTTGTTACAAGAACAAGTGATTGGTACTAAGAGGGATTGGTCATTGACTAGAGTTGTGTTTGGGGTAGAAATATTACTGGGGTTTGCAATCATAAGCCTACTTATTGAAAAAAGATCACCAATTGAGGCTAAATCAAGAAATTCTGGTCCTCTTGCTCTGTAAAAGACATATGTTTGACATGGATAAAATTGGCTTGGATTACAGCTATAGCCTGTTGTACTTGGTGCATCTTGTGCATAACATAGGTTTTGATTGTACAATAGGAAGATGATGAAGAAAAGAAGTGAAAAAGTACCATACATAGGCTTGATTCTCATTTTCTTGGTTTGTCTTTTGTCTTGTGGAGAAAGGTGTGTTAAAAAATATAATGGAGCTAAGAAGTTTATATATACAAAATTCTTGTGTTTTTCTTATAGTCTTGGTTTTTGACCATTAATGGGAGATAGGTTTTTTTTTTCATTTGATTGGTGTTTGTTGTTTAATTTCTCATATGGTCTTGTCTTGAACATTGATGGAAAATGTAGGTTTTCCAATTTGAAGGTCCCACATAGAAGACATTTTGGTCAACTTTATTGCAGAAAATACTCTTATTTATCTTTTGTTGTTTTCTGCAAATTATTAGACTGCAAATTGTTTTCACATGTTTGGACTAGTTATCAGCCTTTTAGACACATCTTTTTCTAATAAAGTAGTATAAGTATATATAAAAATATCACAACAGTGGAACTATTAGAAAATTAAAAGGGTTTGGCTTCTTTATGATTGGACTGTTTATTGGACTAGAAACTCAATTTTCTTGTAGTATGGAAAAATATCATATTATTATAAAAGCAGTGTTAAGACAAAATTATTTTCCAAAATCAAAAGCCAACTTTGGTCAAGAATCCTATAATACCAAATTCCAAATTCCATTGCTTTAAAGGACCCTGAGAGAAACCGTACGAAACCTCAGTTTAATGAATTGTCGTGTCTCAATATAATTGGTGGATGACTTGGATATATATTGGAAGACCAAGACTTTTAAACTTGACAATGGTGCCTCGGCTATATAGGAATCTAACTTTCCTAGTGCTTACACAAGAAGGGCACAAGGGTTACAGACTCTCACAGTGACCACTTTAGACAACAATCAGTGGTACATTGTCTCCCATAAGCTACTTTTTCTTTTTAAATAATAGTGGTGTATAGACTCGTTTACCCACACGGCGATTATTTTACCTTATACTTGCTTCTGCCCACCAACAAGCCAAGAAAATTAAGCCATCCGTAATAAATTCTGTCGCTGCTCTAGTTCCTCTAATCTGACAACAAAAACTAATTTACAACAATAACGATAGTGTAGTCACACGAGTGGGTTCTGAGAAGGGTAATATGTACGCATACCTTACCCCTACCTTAAAAAAATAGAGAGTCTGTTTCTGAAAGGCTGTTTCCAAAAACTAATTTACAACATTAACTAATTATGAAAAAGATATCATTCACATGAAATGTCATATATACATTGATTATACAACTAAATCGACGATCCGAAACACAATTTATTTCATTGTACTTTTATCTTTTTATGATATCATCCTTCTGAAGCTTAACAGTGAAATCCCAGATATCACCATATTTCTCATTGAATTCCCAAATATCCATGGTGTTATAATCCGATATTAACTTGTCTCGAGCTCCTCGTTCCATGTTATATATCTGAGGCTCAAAATTGTGAGCTTCACTTGGTTTGTCCATCTCAATAATGCAAAACACAATTGTAAACACAGCTGCTCCAATATATAAGTACTCTCCCTGCATGTCAAGAGGTGAAAACACCAGACTTTAGTTTGCTAGAAAAGGGCGTTTTTGAGTGTCAAATTTCGTCGACTTACTGGAACATTGAAGTACATTCCAGCAGCAATTGCCGGTAGGAATAGCCATGAAATAATACCTATTTTGGAAACACCAGAAAACAAGGTGAACTTTATTACGTGAAATGCAGCAACAACAACAACGGCAGTATAATCCCACAAAGTGGGGTCTGAGAAGTGTAGAGTGTACACAACCTTACCCCTACCTTGAGAAGGTAGAGAGACTGTTTCCGATATACTCCCGACACAAGTAAAGATGAAAAGAAATAGATACTATTATGTGAAACGCATGAATAAATAAACGGACGTTAACGATCATATGGTTGGTAATGTGTTATATATACCTTGAAATCCTCTTGGTGGTGCAACAGCTTCATAATCTTCTTTTATGGATTCCCAAAATGTAGCTGCAATGCAAGTTCAAATCATGAATTTATTCCACGGATGATAGGACTAACTTATCAGATAGCTGAGATCATATTGAACATAAAGATCAAAAGTCTTTTATCACACTAAAGCCAATAGAGAAATTAACAAGTAAATTAAGTATTTCCTACATTTCTATGTATGTGATAGAGTTCATTTTAAGAGATTAAATTGACCAAATTTTGTTAGAATAAAGCAATATTAAGTTACATAATCTGGAAGTCTGAACTTCAAAATGCTATAGTTTTTATAAAAGTTGGGATCAAGTTAACTCCTAGCAGAGGAGAGCCCGGATTTGAACTTTATGAGATCCAAAATCTAAGATAGCGACATTAGGTGTTTGTAACTAGTTCTGAATTTAATTTTAGCACACATTTAGTGGATTTCTTCATACAAATACAGGGTTTGGACTAAAGTTACTGGGTTCGACCGAACCCGTATGTACATAACCTTCTAGCTTCGCCCCTGACTACTAGTTTGGACATAAATTCAAGTTTTCTGAAATAGAATTTTACATATTTATAAACTATACGGAAAGTAATATAAGCCATCAAAGTTAATCATTCATATATTAACAAAATTTTGAGAAAATTGCAGTAAAAAATTGTTTAATTCCCTCTAATAGTAACAGTGTCATATAAATGGGATTATGTACCTTTATCTTCACTCTCAAAATAGGTATGATGATCATCGTACTTCCCAAACACAAAATCTTCCTGCAACAATTAAAAAAAACAATTCTTTATGGCATGCCTATCTCCAAATTCATAGAACAATAATTAACAGATTCGAGTCATAGAAACAACTACTAATGCTTATGTTCGGGGGCGAAGCTACAATCTATCAATGGTGGTCAATTGACCACCCTTCGTCGAAAAATTAAATTGTGTATATAGGTAAAATATTAGGTATTAGAGGTATATAACATATATGAAACATCCTTTATCGGAAATTTTATTTTTCATTTCTTTCAAATTTGAACACCATTGGGAAATTTCTGGTTTTGCCACTGCATGCGTTAAGGTAGACTGTCCGATCCACATCACATCCTTTGGGGTGTGACCCTTCACCAACCCTACGTGAATGCAGGATGCTTTGTGCACCGAGCTGCTTTGTAATTATGAATAGATAAATCAAAGAGGGATAGGGAAACATTACAATTTCAATGCCATTAGTTCTCCATCTATCAACATGATCTTCATTAATGTCTGGTTCTATCTCCGTTAACCCCGCATACAATCTTGTTGATGACCTCATTCCATTACATTTTGTGCCAATTTTCAAAGAAATAGAATACGGGTTTCCTCGAAAAAAAACATTATATTTTAGTTGAGATTCTCCAGATTTTGTTGACAGTACTGGATTGGGAACTGGAACAGTGGAAAGTAGGGATACTGTTACTGAATCCGCCATGTTTATTGAGCCAATATTTTTGTTTCCTTGGTTATTGTTTATTCTGCTGGCATCTCTTGTTTTGTATTTTATCCAAATTTTGAATGGTAACGGCCATGCGTGGATAAGGCTATATATTATGGTGGCTTATATTTTCTTGGCTCTTATGTTCTTATTGTTTACTTTATTATGTATTAGTACCCGCGCGATGCGCGGACACAAATCATGTCAAATTGTGATGTAGATTATTTAAATCATGTGCAAATAACCTTAAAATATAAACTTTCTATATAAAAATTATATAATCATTAGATATGAATTAAAAGCAGGATATAAAATTACTGTTCAAATTTCGTAGTGGACAAACCTTTTTTTATATATATTTGTACAACCTACCCCCTAATTTTAGCACTTGCATTTTGTTTCGTTATCAATATTAAAGAATATTAAACATGGCATGCTGTGATATGTCTTGTTTAAGCACATTAGATCATATTATTTCAACAAAATTCGTACTATCACTTTGTGTTTCATCTGAAAGTCAAATAAGTCTTATTCATCACATTAGTTTTACGCAAATTCCTTTTTCTTTTTTCTTTTTATTCTTTACTTATAGTTATTGTATTATTCATTATTTAGTATTATTATATTATCATATGATCTTTTATTAGCTTAAAAATTAATTTAATGTCTCGCTTATTATCCTTTTAATAGTTTTTAATAAATATAATTTTTTAGTCTTGAAATTTAATATATTTTTATGCTTGTATTCTCTTACTCGAAATTCTTTAATCATTTAAATCTATCAATAAATAAATTAAATATATTATTATTTAATTTATTTATTTCTAAATTAATTTAAAATATAAGTATCCTCACAATACCTCTATTTTTTTTATGCATTCTCTTTCCTACTATAAATTTTAATTAGTTTTTATATTAATGCTTTACCTATGACCAAAATAATATTTTATTTTATTTTAAATTGTAACTTTGAATTAGTCTAAAATAGTAATACATAAGATCTTTGATTATTATGTTCCAAATGTATTGAGTATAATTATAATTATTTTTGTAGTACATGAAGTTAAATTTTCTTTAATTTTTAGTTTTAAGATAAAAATTTAATTTTTAATTTTCATTAATAAAATTACCTACATTAGAAATTTATTTTGTATTTTTAAAATTTTATTTTTTATCAATTTTATATTTCTTGAATAAGACTTCAATTTCTTGGTATTATCCACAATTTGAGCATTGTCACGACGCGAAATTTTCCACCACGGGACCGTGATGGCGCCTAACATTTCACTTGCCAGGCAAGCCAACGTTAGAAAATCATTAAACCAATTCCTTATTTCCATTCAGTAAATAACAATAATTTACTAAAATAAAATATAATAAGTGCGAAATATCATAAAACTGTATTAATTACTACCAACCGGATCTAGAGTCACAATTCACGAGCATTCTAGAATTTACTACAAGTAATAGTCTAAAAGAAATATAACTGTCTGAATGAAAAAAAACAGTAGGACATAAAAAGATAGACGGGGACTTCAAGGTCTGTGAACGCCGACAGATCTACCTTGAGTCTTCGGACAGCGAACCAATAGCAAATCTTGATGAACCTGAGCCGGTATCAAAATCTGCACAGAAAGTGCAGAGTGCAGCATCGGTACAACCGACCCCATGTACTGGTAAGTGTTGAGCCTAACCTCGACGAAGTAGTGATGAGGCTAAGGCAAGGCACCTACAATCAACCTGTACAATTTAACAGTGTATACGCAAATAACAGGAATGAAGAACTAAATAGAAAATGTCGGGAGGGAAGACATACTCAGGGGAATACAAGATAAAGAACTACAACAGAATGATCACCGGAGCAGTCAATATACCATGAATCAACAGGAATAGTGAATACAGTAAAGAAAAATGCACGGCATCACCCTTCGTGCTTTTACTCTCAATCTCACCATAAAATTAATAGAAACGGCACGGCATCACCCTTCGTGCTTTTACTCTCATATCATGGCACGACATCACCCTTAGTGCATTAACACTCACAATATGGCACGGCATCACCCTTCGTGCATTAATACTCATAATATGGCACGGCATCACCCTTCGTGCATTAATACTCACAATATGGCACGACATCACCCTTTATGCATTAACACTCTCCCTTACCATAATGCAATGCATAAATAACAACAGGGAGATAGAATAACAAGTACAAACCTTCAACATTTGATTCCATAATATAAATCTCAACTTTTAAATGAATACTCTATTACCAACAGAAAATCTGTAACCATGATAATGACGATCAATTTAACAACACTAGTA
Source organism: Nicotiana tomentosiformis (assembly GCF_000390325.3). NCBI lineage: Eukaryota > Viridiplantae > Streptophyta > Magnoliopsida > Solanales > Solanaceae > Nicotiana > Nicotiana tomentosiformis. Next base: position 12,781,163 of record NC_090820.1, on the reverse strand, counting down.
TAAACATGTAGCAATTAGGCATAGGAAAGAGGCAATATAAGAAAAACGGAAGAAACATGGAATACAGGTAAATTGGCGGCGCATAAGTACTCGTCACCTCATATATACGCCGCTCACATGAATTTCACTTAGCAAATAATCTAAGGTTCCTAATTCCTTCAAGTCAGGGTTAGACACAATACTTACTTCGCTCCAAAGGCCACTTAATTCTCAATCACAGCTTTTTCTTTGGAATTCACCTCCAAACCACTCGTATCTATTCAAAAATGACTCAATAATAACAAATATTGCTAAAGGGATAAATTATATTGCATAAATTAAATTTTTCAAATTTTCCTCCAAAAAGTCGAAAAATCGACCTTGGGCCCGCTTGGTCAAAATACGAGGTTCGGACCAAAATTCATTTATCCATTCACTCCCGAGCTTGAATATATAATTGGTTTTGGAATCCGACCTCAAATTGAGGTCTAAATCCCCAAGTTTTTGAAATTCCTAGTTTCTACCCTAACCCCTAATTCTACCATAAAAACTCGAGATTTTAGGTTGATAATTCAAGAAATGTAATGGGTAATTGAAAGAAAATGGTTTAGAATCACTTACTAACACTTTGGGGAAGAAATGACTCTTGAAAAATTGCATCACACCGTTTGGTTTTTGAGAAAAATGAATTTTTTGGCAAAAATCCCGTTTTGGGTTCTGTTAAGTGTTGGGCGACAGTGTTCATCGCGTTCGCGAGAGCACTGTCGCGTTCGCGAAGAGTATAGGCTGCCAATCCTTCGCATTTGCGAGACAATGCTCGCGTTCGCAAAGGCTACCCTTCCCTGGTCTTTGTGTTCCCGAGACAGTATTCGCGTTCGCGATGAAGAAACTCCCCAGTGCCTAACACTACGCGTTTCTGATGGGCTTGTCGCGTTCGCGAAGGGTAATGCCCCCATCGCTTCCTGTTCGCGACCAAGCCTTCGCGTTTGCGAAGAAGAAATTCCCGCCTCATCAGTTTACTCTTCGCGTTCGCGGGAGGACCTTCGCGAACGCGAAGAAGGATATGCCAGACACCAGAATCTGCAGAAAACCAGATTTTTCCCAAGTCCAAAACATCCTGTGGCCTATCCGAAACTTACCTGAGCCCTCGAGGCTCCAAACCAAACATACACACAAGTCCAAAAATATCATACGAACTTGCCCGCGCGATAAAATCGCCAAAATAACACATAGAACTCTAAATCTAGCACCAAATCAAATGAAATTCCCAAGAACACTTTAAAACTTCTAATTTCTCAACTGGACGTCTGAATCACGTCAAATCAACTCAATTTCTCACCAAATTTCACAGACATGTCTTAAATATCATAATGAACATGTACCTGACTCCGAAACCAAAATACGGACTCGATACTAACAATGCCAAATATCAATCAATTCTTAAAAACAAATAATTTCCAAACTTTTAATTTTCATCAAAAATTCATAACTCAAGTTAGGGACCTCCAAATTCGATTCCGGGTATACGCCCAGGTCCCATAATTTGATACGGACCTACCGGGACCGTCAAAGTACGGATCCAGGCCCGTTTACCAAAAATATTGACCGAAGTCAACTAAAATTAACTTTTAAGGCAAAATTCTTATTTTCATTAGTTTTCAACATAAAAGCTTTTCGAAAACCTACTTGGGCTGCGTACGCAAATCGAGGAGGGTAAAAATGAGATTTTTAAGGCTTAAAAGCGCAGATTCAAGTTTTAAAACATGAGATGACCTTTTGGGTCATCACATTCTCCACCTCTAAAATAATCGTTCGTCCTCGAACGGACATAGAAAAATACCTAGGCTGGTGAAAAGGTGGGGATATCTACTCCGCATATTGGACTCGGACTCCCAAGTAGCTGCCTCAATAGGCTGACCTCTCCACTGCACTCGAACTGAAAGGTAACTCTTTGACCTCAACTAACGAACCTGCTGGTCTAGAATGGCCACCGGCTCCTCCTCGTAAGTCAAATCCTTATCCAACTAGACAGAGTTGAAATCTAACACGTGGAACGGGTCACCATGATATTTTCGGAGCATAGACACATGGAATACCGAGAACTGTGGGACTCTTCAAGGATCCACTCACGAAGTCCATCCACATTAGGACACAAATACGACCCTGCATCCTCAAAACTCCGTCATCTCCAACAGTAACCTACTTGGCACCACCGTGCCGCACTGTGTCTCTAAGGACAAGTAAATGCGGATCGTCATCCTGCCGATCTCTGATGCGCTCAAACAAGGAAGACCGAGCGACTGTACAAACTAGAATACGGCTGGACTCAGAAACATCTAACCTCACGAACTGGCTGGCTAAGGCCTGAACATCCAATACAAGCGGTCTCTCACTAACTGGAATAAATGCAAGGCTACCTATACTGACTGACTTTCTACTCAAAGCATCGGCCACCACATTGGCCTTCTCGGGATGATACAATATGGTGATATCATAGTCTTTCAATAGCTCCAGCCACCTCCTCTGCCTCAAATTGAGTTCCTTCTGCTTGAACAAATACTGCAACCTCTGATGATCAGTGAATACCTCACATGGCATGCCGTAAAGATAGTTCCTCCAAATCTTTAGCGCGTGAACAATGGCTGCCAGCTCTAGATCATGAACAGGGTAATTCTTTTCGTGAACCTTCAGCTGCCGCGAAGCATATGCAATAACCTTGCCACCCTGCATCAATACCGCACCCAGACCAATACGAGATGCATCACAATATACTGTATAAGATCCTGAGCCTGTGGGTAACACCAATACCGGTGCCGTAGTCAAAGCTGTCTTGAGCTTCTGAAAGCTCGCTTCACACTCGTCTGACCACCTGAACAGGGCACCCTTCTAGGTCAATCTGGTCAACGGGGCTGCTATGGAAGAAAACCCCTCCACAAATCGACGGTAATAGTCCGCCAAACCCAGGAAACTACGGATCTCTGTAGCTGATGTGGGTCTAGGCCAATTCTGGACTGCCTCAATCTTCTTAGGATCCACCTGGATACCCTCTGCTGATACAACGTGACCCAAGAAAGCAACTGAACTCAACCAAAACTCGTATTTTGAGAACTTAGCATATAACTGGTTGTCTCTCAAAGTCTGAAGAACGATCCGAAGGTGTTGCTCATGCTCCTCACGGCTGTGAGAGTAGATCAAGATATCATCAATAAACACAAACACAAAGGAATCCAAGTAGGGCTTGAAAACCCGGTTCATCAAATCCATGAATGTTGTTGGGGCATTTGTCAGCACAAATGACATCACTAGAAACTCGAAATGCCCGTAACGAGTCCGAAAAGCTATCTTAGGGACATCGGATGCCCTAATCCTCAACTGATGGTAGCCAAATCTCAAATCAATCTTCGAAAACACCTGGGCACCCTGAAGCTGATCAAATAAATCATCAATCCTCAGTAATGGGTACTTGTTTTTGATAGTGACTTTGTTCAACTGCTGATAATCTATACACATCCTCATCAATCCATCTTTATTTTTCACAAACAACACAGGTGCACCCCCAGGGCGAGACACTAGGTCTAATGAAGCCCTTATCAATCAAATCTTGTAACTTCTCATTCAATTCTTTCAACTTTGGCGGGGCCATGCGGTATGGTGGAATGGAAATGGGCTGAGTACCCGGAGCCAAATCAATGCAGAAATCAATATCCCTGTCGGGTGGCAGCCTCGAAAGGTTTGCAGTAAACACCTCTAGAAACTCACGAACAACCGACACTGAATCCATGAAAGGAACCTCCGCACTAGAATCGCGGACATAAGCCAAATAAGCTAGACACCCCTTCTCGACCATATGTCGAGCCTTCACATAAGAGATAACCCTGCTGGTAGAATGGCCAGGATTCCCTCTCCACTCTAATCGAGGCAACCCCTGCAAGGCTAAGGTCACCGTCTTGGCGTGACAATCTAATATAGCATGATAAGGTGACAGCCAATCCATACCCAGTATGAAATCAAAATCAACCATGTCGAGAAGTAGAAGATCTATACGAGTCTCAAGACTCCCAATGGTGACCATACACAAACGATAAACACGATCTACAACAATAGCATCTACCACTGGTGTGGACACATACACAGGAGGACTCAAAGAATCACGGGGCACAACCAAATAGGAAGCAAAATAGAATGACACATAGGAGTAAGTAGATCCCGGATCAAATAGAACTGAAGCATCTCTACTGCAAACTGAAACAGTACCTGTGATAACAGCATCGGAGGACTCAACCTCAGGCCTGGCTGGGAAAGCATAACACCGGGGCTGGGCCCCACCACCCTGAACTACGTCCCTGGGATGGCCTATAACTGGCTGGTCTTCACCTCTAACGGCCTGACCTCCACCTCTAACAGTCTGGCCTCTACCTCTGGCTGTCTGACCCCTGCCTCTGGCTGGTTGAGCATGTGGTGCAGTAACTGGTGCCGGAACCATGGCACGAGAACTCTGATGTTGTGAGCTGCCCGTTGCCCGAGGGCAAAATCTAGCAATGTGCCTCGGATCACCACAAGTATAACATAACCTCGGCTGTTGTGACTGCTGACCCTGAAATTGACCCTCTCGACCTGAATAACCACCCTGATAACTCTGGAGTGGAGGTGCACTAATAGGAGCTGGTGGTGCACTATAGGCTAGCTGGTCGAAATAATGCATCTGAGGGCCACGACCACCTGAGGCATTGTGAGATGCCTGGAGCGCTGAATGAAATGGCCTGGGAGGATGGCCTCTACCAAAAGTACTCCTGCCTCTAGATGAGGCACCGCTGAACTCACCGGAATGATGAGGTCTTTTGTCAGACCCCTGACCTCCCTGAGTAAGAACCATTTCGACTCGTCTGGCGACATTAGTAGCCGCCTGAAAAGAAATCTCACTCCCAATCTCCTTATCCATTTGTAATCTGATAGGCTAAGCAAGTCCATCAATAAACCTCCTCACCCTCTCTCTCTCTCTCTCGGTGGAAAGCAGAAGAATAGCATGACGGGCCAAATCCACAAAACGGGTCTCATACTGAGTAACAGTCATACTGCCCTGCTAAAGAAGCTCAAACTGACCACGACTCTCCTCTCTCAATGTGATAGGCAGAAACTTCTCTAAGAAGAGCTGAGAGAACTGGTCGCAAGTAAGAGCAGGCGACCCAGTTGGTCTGGTCAACAAGTAATCTCTCCACCACTTCTTGGCAGAACCAGTCATCTGAAATTTAGCAAAATCGACCCCATTGGTCTCCACTATACCCATATTTCATAGAACCTCATGACAGCTGTCAAGATATTCCTGGGGGTCCTCTGAAGGAGCACCACTGAAGTGAACAAGAAAGAGCTTGTAAATCTGTCCAATCTCCATAAAGTCTCAAAAGACATGGCTGGCCCATCTTCGACCTGTGCCGCAATAACTGGCTAAACTAATCCGACTAGCTGAGCTGCTGGAGCCTGATACTGAGGAGCTATCTGCTCCGGAGCAGCAGTGGTGGGAGTCTGGGCTCCTCCTCTAGCTTGAGAGACTGCTGGTGCTATGGGAAATGCGCCAGTCTGGGCCACATTCTCCATAAGGCCCACCAAACGTACCAAAGCGTCCTGAAGTACTGGGGTAGCAATGAACCCCTCTGGAACCTGAACTGGTCCGGCAGGAACAGTCTGGGCTGGAACCTCCTCGTCAAGCTCTATCTGAGGCTTCACTGTTGGGGCTACTGCTCGGGCTCTAGGCTGAGCCCTGCCCCTGCCTCGGCCTCTGGCACGGCCTCGGCCTCGACCTCTGCCCCGCGTAGGAGCTGCCACTGGAGGCTCTGGCTGTTGCTCAGCTGAGGAAGCGGTACGTGTTCTCGTCATCTGCGAGAGAATAAGAGTAGAAGAGTTCAATCAGCATTGAGAAAGAAAAATCACACGACAGAGAAGAATAGAAGTGAAACTTGTTCCTAAACTTCATAGCCTCTGGAAGATAAGCACAGACGTCTCTGTATCGATACTCCAGACTCTACTAAGCTTGCTTGTGAATCATGAGACCTAGGCAAGCTAGTGCTCTGATACCAGCTGTCACGACCCGAAATTTTCCACCAACGGGACCGTGATGACGCCTAACATTTCACTTGCCAGGCAAGCCAACGTTAGAAAATCATTAAACCAATTCCTTATTTCGATTCAGTAAATAACAATAATTAACTAAAATAAAATATAATAAGTGCGGAATATCATAAAAATATATTAATTACAACCACCCGGATCTAGAGTCACAATTCACGAGCATTATAGAATTTACTACAAGTAATAGTCTGAAAGAAATACAACTGTCTGAATGAAAAAAAACAGTAGGACATAAAAAGATAGACAAGGACTTCAAAGTCTGTGAACGCCGATAGATCTACCTTGAGTATCTGGACAGCAGACCAATAGCAAATCTTGATCAACCTGAGCCGGTATCAAAATCTGCACAGAAAGTGCAGAGTGCAGCATCAGTACACCCGACCCCATGTACTGGTAAGTGTCGAGCCTAACCTCGACGAAGTAGTGACTAGGCTAAGGCAAGACACCTACAATCAACCTGTACAATTTAACAGTGTATACGCAAATAACAGGAATGAAGAATTAAACAGGAAATGTCGGGAGGGGAGACATACTGAGGGGAATACAAGATAAAAGAACTACAACAGAACGATCACCGGAGCAGTCAATATACCATGAATGAACAGGAATAGTGAATACAGCAAAGAAAAATACACGGCATCACCCTTCGTGCTTTTACTCTCAATCTCACCATAAAATTAATAGAAACGGTACGACATCACCCTTCGTGCTTTTACTCATATCATGGCACGACATCAACCTTCGTGCATTAACACTCACAAAATGGCATGGCATCACCCTTCGTGCATTAACAATTACAATATGGTACGACATCACCCTTCGTGCATTAATACTCACAATATGGCACGACATCACCCTTTGTGCATTAACACTCTCCCTTACCATAATGCAATGCATAAATAACAACAGGGAGATAGAATAACAAGTACAAACCTTCAACATTTGGTTCCATAATATAAATCTCAACTTTTAAATGAATACTCGATTACCAACAGAAAATCTGTAACCATGATAATGACGATCAATTTAACAACACTAGTATAAACATGTAGCAATTAGGCATAGAAAAAAGACAATATAAGAAAAACGAAAGAAACATGGAATATAGGTAAATTGGCGGCGCATAAGTACTCGTCACGTCACATATACGCCGCTCACATGAATTTCATTTAGCAAATAATCTAATGTTCCTAATTCCTTCAAGTCAGGGTTAGACACAATACTTACCTCGCTTCGAAGGCCACTTAATTCTCAATCACAGCTTTTCCTTTGGAATTCACCTCCAAACCACTCATATCTATTCAAAAATGATTCAATAATAACAAATATTGCTAAAGGAATCAATTATATTGCATAAATTAAATTTCCCAAATTTTCCTCCAAAATGTCAAAAGATCGACCCCGGGCCCGCTTGGTCAAAACCCGAGGTTCAGACCAAAAGCCATTTACCCATTCACCCCCGAACCCGAATATATAATTGGTTTTGGAATCCGACCTCAAATTGAGGTCTAAATCCCCAAATTTCCGAAATTCCTAGTTTCTACCCTAACCCCTAATTCTACCATGAAAACTCAAAATTTTAGGTTGATAATTCAAGAAATATAATGGGTAATTGAAAGAAAATGGTTTAGAATCACTTACCAACACTTTGGGGAAGAAATGACTCTTGAAAAATTGCCTCACACCGTTTGGTTTTTGAGAAAAATAATTTTTTTGGCAAAAATCCCGTTTTGGGTTCTGTTAAGTACTGGGCGACAGTATTCATCGCGTTCGCGAGAGCACTGTCGCGTTCGCGAAGAGTATAGGCTGCCAAGCCTTCGCATTCGCGAGACAGTGCTCGCGTTCGCGTAGGCTACCCTTCACTGGTCTTCGCGTTCGTGAGACAGTGTTCGCGTTCGCGATGAAGAAAAGGCTGACTCCTCCTCCCCAGTGCCTAACACTACGCATTCGCGAAGGGTAACGCCCCCATCGCTTCGCGTTCGCGACCAATACTTCGCATTTGCGAAGAAGAAATCCCTGCCTCATCAGTTTACTCTTCGCGTTCGCGTGAGGACCTTCGCAAACGCGAAGAAGGATATGCCCGACACCAGAATCTGCAGAAAACCAGATTTTTCCCAAGTCCAAAACATCCCGTGGCCTATCCGAATCTCACCCGAGCCCTCGGGGCTCCAAACTAAACATGCACACAACTCCAAAAATATCATATGAACTTGCTCGCGCGATAAAATCGCCAAAATAACACCTAGAACTCTAAATTTAGCACCAAATCAAATGAAATTCTCAAGAACACTTTAAAACTTCTAATTTCTCAACTAGACGTCCGAATCATGTCAAATCAACTCCATTTCTCACCAAATTTCATAGACATGTCTTAAATATCATAATGAACCTGTACCGGGATCCGATACCAAAATACAAACCCGATACTAACAATGCCAAATATCAATTAATTCTTAAAAACAAATAATTTTCAAACTTTTAATTTTCATCAAAAATTCATAACTCAAGCTAGGGACCTCCAAATTCGATTCCGGGCATACGCCCAGGTCCCTAATTCGATACGGACCTACCGGAACCGTCAAAGCACGGATCCGGGCCCGTTTACTAAATATATTGACCGAAATTAACTAAAATCAACTTTTAAGGCAAAAATTATTATTTTTATTAGTTTTTAACATAAACGCTTTTCGGAAACCTGCCCGGACTGCGCACGCAAATCGAGGAGGGTAAAATGAGATTTTTGAGGTTTAAGAGCGCAGATTCGAGTTCTAAAACATAAGATGACCTTTTGGGTCATCACAAGCATTCTCATCATAAATTTAAGAACTTTCTTATCTCAAATTCAAATAGTCTTTTCCTTTCATTTCTAATAGCAATTTTATAGTTATTTTCTTTAATTTTGCTATTTTTTAATCTAATATATAGTCTTATTAATATTTTTGTGGCTTTTCAATAACTGTATTGTAACTTTAGTTAATCTCATTATCCACTACTATTTTTCAATATAATATAGATAAATATATAATTTTTAAATCTTAAAATAAATATTTATTTTGTTTTAAAAACGTAGCTCAAGTTTTTTAATTTATTTAAATTTGTTAATAATATTTTAAAGTACTGTATATTTACTTTTTTTTATTTTCTAAACTTATGATTTATAAATATCCTCACATTATCTCTAAATTATTTTTATTATTCAATATTTTTAGTTTTTGATTTTATCTATCAGACTTGAGTTATGTGGACTTATCCATATTATGACCTTTCTTATCATAATATAAAAAAAAAATTTCATCTCAAATTTAAATAAGTTTTATCCTTTTTTCTCTATGATAAAAATTTTAAATTTTTACTTTTTCTATTTATTCCTTATTTTTATATTCTTCAATACCTAATATTATTACATTGTCATGTGAATTTTTCTTAGCTTGTTTGAATTTAATATCTATTTCTACAACACTCATTGTAATATAATATAATATAGATAAAAACTAAAAATATTTCGATAGTAACTTTAACTTTATTGTTCATATTCCAAAATATGATTTTTCTTATCTTATTTCAGACAAAAAATCTCATCTCAAATTCAAATTCAAATAATTCTTATCATTCTATTTTCTAAATTGGACCGCATTTTCAAAAAATTATGTTATGCTTTCAAACTTAAACTAATTGTACTCAATTAAGATATTAATTATAGAAAAATATTTTCTTAATTATTTGAACACATTATATCTAAATGTAGAAGTAATATTTTCATTGTCATTTTATTTATTTACGTAATATTTCTAAAAATATAAAAATTATGAAATAAAATAAAACTTATCATGTAGACAGTGAATAACAATTAAATAGAAATCCTTATTTTTGGAAAGCTTTCAAATTCTATTTAGTATAAAATTGTGAGTTAATCTTAATTGATTCCATTAATCATTAAAGGGAAGACATGTATGTGTGAGAATCTATATATCTATATATTAATATAAAACAGGGGAAAAGGAAGGTGACGTGGCTTTCTCATATAGTAGGATTCCTAATCTTTTTTCTCATTGTTTTTGCCTTTTATGTCATTTTGGTTTTTTTATTTTATTTTTTAAATGTTTATAAGTGTATGAAAATGCATTAAACGGTGCGACTTTACAGAACAACCGTTTTGACACCTTTTAGCTTCTAAAAAATGGTTGACCTTTCAATTACCAAGAAACGGTTCATTTTTTAGAATTATTAATACCTTTCCTTGGTTCCGAGAACATGTAGGTACGCAAAGCACACTAACCAAATGTTGTAACAATGAAGGAGAATGGAAGAGGAATAGATAGGTGCTGACGGATCTTCGAATACCATACTTTTACATATTGTGTTTTTTTTCTCCTCCCGAATTCTTATTGTTCACTTGACTTGATGACTTCTATGAGTATTTTTTTAAACAAACTTATTTAGAATTGACACCGGTAATTTATTCCAGGTAGTAGGTTTGGCTCTCACAGATATGCATTTACCTCCTATAATTTTGATGATCTATCTTCTCCATTTTGCTTTTCTTTAACTATACTGCACATTTTTAAAAAAAATCTTTCTTCTTTTACTCACGTTTGTGAACTTTTTGCATTGGCCGAGGTTCTTTAAGTATATTCTTTAGAAAATATTCAAAATAGAAGGAAGTTAGTCCTTGGTATATCAAATTCTTCAAACTAATGAATAAGTTGGGATTACGACATCTTATTTACTTATGCAAAAAGTTTTAGATTTTGTGATTACTACCGTTTACGGTGGGAAGAGATCGCAAATCATAATGTAAAGTTCTCTTGACCAATTTTTACTAGCATGTGTAAATTCAGTTTTCTTACTATTGATTATTATTAAAAGAAAAACTTTTGCACAATCGAAATTTACTGTTTATACTAAGTCAAATTTTATCCTCTATTCTTTCGTGCGTGAGTGCCTATGTATATACATAAACCAGATCATAGAAGTGATGACGTGATATGTCTCTAAATATAAGAAACTAATTTTTTTTCTCATGCTATTTAAATTTCATTAAATTTCTCCTATAAATTTAAAAGAGAAAATAAAATACCATCCCAAGAAATTGATTTTAGCAACGGAATTTGCTACTGATGGTTTTAGCTTGGCAATATTAGCGAAGAATTAGCCAATTAGCGATGAAATTAGGCATTTAGCGACAGAAATTCTATTTAGCCCTGAAATTACGTAGTTTAGTGACAGAAATTAATGTTCCATCACTAATCTCATTTTTTTGATAGTGACGGGAGTCGGGAGAGAGAGGTTGATAAAAAATGCACAAAAAAAAGAAAAAAGAAGAAGCAGCAAACCACTAGAAGTAGAGTACTCCCCCTTCCACTGATATCAGCCGGGTATAGTCGTCTTAGGTTTAGGTTCCTTTCATGGAAGATTAAAATTTGAATGGGGAAAATAAAGTAGGGTTTTTGAGAAGTTTAAGTTCATATTCCTTTCTGAATTCACTTATGGTTATATATATTCTTGCACTTTATTGAAATTCCATTCTTTTGCACTATTTATTTTCAAATGAAGTATTTACTTTTTTCAAATATTTCTTAGATTGAATTAAGATGTCCTAATCTGTTTTCAAATGAATAACTATAATATTGATTAATATTATAACTTTTGATGTATTAGACATATGCATTATAATTTGGTTGTAATCTTCTGTTATTAGAAAACTATTTGATAAAATAATTCAAATTTTTATAGACTGCGCGAAGCGCGGATAACTTTATTAGTGTAAATCAAATTTTGGGCTTAACCACAATACAAACTTTATTCCTTTAATATATACATAGATAGTCCACATTTTCACTTTGCTTATACAGTCAATTAAGGGGTTCTTTGGTAGAGGAACGAGTTATACCGGGATTATAATGATGGGATTATAATACATGAATTAATAATAACGGAAGTATTTAATAAATATATTTTTATTGGTAAATATTTGATTCATTGGCCTAAAAATGGAATTACTAGGTATAAAATAAACATGTGTTTGGTGTATACCAGATAAATTGAGATAAACTTTTATTTTTAGTTTTAACCTTGGATTGTATAAAACATTTGGGGGAAGAGCCTTTGAAGAGGGCATCTTTGTCATTTTAGTGTTTATCCCGAAATTAACTAATCGCGAGATTGTTATTTCATCCTCAATGTGGGATAGAATAATATCACACTGTGAGATTAATTAATCATGGGGTTACTAGTCCCGAATTCAAAAATTCTACCTAACGCGGAATAAAATAATCGCGTCTATCCAGGAATTATTTACATATGATAAGAATAATAATTCTGGGATAAGGTTTGGGATTAACTTTATCCCATATTTGATTTGGGATATTAGCTAATTCCGGGATAACTTTTATACTAAAATGATGGAATTAGCTATCCCATATAGAAGATGGGATAACTAATCCCATAAAATATTCCACCATCGTACCAAACGACGCTATAATATTACTTTTTTATAATGAAAGTAGGGGTGGTTTAGTTCACGGTCTACTTATGCAAAAATTAATAATACATGAAGGATTGCCTATTCTAAGGGTGTCTATAATAGTTTTATCCAGATATTTACAATATATGTATTTTTAATCCGCATTTTGTCATACATAAATGGTACATGCATATATTAATTTCGATATAAGTTATGCAGTATTACTAATACACGCTTAGTTTTCTGTATTAAACTCTACATAATGAGATTAAAATTTAGTTTAACCAAATACTATACAGAAGTATAATTATGTGGAGATTATATGATTAGTACTACAGAAATCTGTATCGTTGGGCTGGAAAAAAAAACATATCTGTATCTCCGATTTGTTATAATAAATTCAAGACTTTATTATCTATTTCGTAGATACTAATTTCTCAATTTCTTTATTAAGAATTCACAATTTTACTATCGAATGTTAATGTCCATTAGAAAACTCAATAACCTATCCTATTGAGATGTCCCCTTTAAAATTTAGTTGGTTCAATATGCATGTATTATCAATAACCTATCCTATTGGAGGCAGCAGAAAATGTTCTTCGCGTTTCAGGGAGTGTTTCGCGATCGCTGAGTTCTTCATCGCCTTCGCGTTCCTAATTTCGCGTTCGTGTATCACAATCTTGGCAGCTGGTATTTTTCTCCTTTGCGATCGCATTGTACACTTTTTGGGCAGTAATTTTTCCCTTCTTCGCGATCGCATGCATTCGTTTGCGACCGCGTAGTATATTTTTGGGTAGTAGTCATTCCTTCTTCGCGATCGCAATTGCATTTCCGCGATCGCGATGTGTAAATCGATGGGCAGCAGAATATAATTTCCAAAATCGAAGGTTTTGTTCCATTTTTCACTTTTTGAGCTAGAGGCCTCGGATTTGAGCGATTTTTCGTGGGTTAATCAAGAAATTTCTTGGGGTAAGTGTTCTTTATCCGAAATTGATTATATTTCATGATTCCATAATTATTTTCATTATTAAAATAGTGAATTGAATGGAAGACAATGAGAAATTTTGTAAAAGTCTTTCAAAATGTAAAATGAGGATTTGAAATGCGATTCAATGTCGGAAATTGATAATTTTGGTATGGTTGGACTCGTATCGGAATGGGTGTTCGGGTTTTATAAATTTTATCGGGTTTCGAGGTACGGGCCCAGGGGTTGACTTTTTAGTTTTAATTAAAGATCGGAACTTTATTATCCGAAATTATTTCCTATGAGTTTCATTTATGATTTGAAATTATTTTGGCTAGAATTGAGCCGTCTGGAGGTTGTTTCACTCGAGAAGGTCATTTTAGAGTATCAGTCTAGCTTCTATGAGGTAAGTATCTTGCCTAACTTTGTGTGGGGGAACTATCCCTTAGGATTTGAGTCATTTGTGCTAATTGTGTCATGTGAAGGCCGTGTGCGCGAGGTGACGAGTACGCACTCGGGATTATTTGTGAGAATTTGACCGATTAGGACTCTTAGGTTCTTATGTTCATTAGATGTGAAGTTGTTTTAGTATGTTAAATCCTCTATTTACTAAATTCACCCTTATGTATTTTATTTGAAATTAATTGATTCATATTCTACCCTTGTTGTTAATTAAGCTCTTATGTGCCTTAATGGAAGTTGTTGCTTCTTTATTTCCCTTGTTGTCTTTCCCGTAACTGCTAAAACTTAATTTAAGTTATTATTATTTCTTTCGTAATCGCTTAACTTTAATCGAAGTTATTATGATCCTTTCTGTAATTGCTTATCCTTAATTGAATTTATTAGTATCTTTTCCATAATTGCTTAACCTTAATTGAAGTGTTGTTATCCCTTTCATTGTTGACATATTTTTATTTGGAGTCATTGATTCATGCTCTCTCTCTTATCGCCGAATTATACTTTTGTGGATTCGTTGTTACACATTATCTTTCCCTTGTTGAGCTATTCTTGTTGAGACCATTATTCTTGTTGTATCTTTCTTTGTGAGCTCGTTCTTCCGTTTCTTTGTGTTCCGATATTCCTAAGTTGATATACTTGTCATATTCTCATGTTATTGTTGTTGTTATTGTACTCAGTGTTGTTGAGCCGAGGGCTATGCGTGGTTGTGATATTGAAACTGTTTTGAGAATATGTTGTGGCATATGGGCACAGTTTATGAAAGTCATTTTATTGTGTTGTTATGCTTGGCACACGTGGTGTTGTTGAGAGAATTGTCGGGGTGATTGCACGTGAGTTGTTACTATTAATATTTGCACATGCAGCATGACAAGGCGGGCTATATATGTGGGTTTGCGCATGTGGCGAGATAAGGTGAAAATATTATTATGCGCGTGCGACGAAATAAGGCGGGCATTTACTTTATTATTGCGCACGTGGCGAGACAAGGTGGGCTATGTCAGGGAATGATTGTGATGATTTGTGATGGCCTAGGGGCATTGTTATTGTTTATGTTTGTGTAGTGGTGTGCCTACTTTGTGTGAGTTATACCTTGTACCTTTTGTGGTGATTGTTTCTGTCACGACCCCAAATCCACTAGTCGTGGCACCTAACCCAAACCGCTAGGTAAGCCAATTATCAACTATCCAATTTTAATGAAATTTATAAGGCAATTAATTAAAAGAAGATATATAAAACTAATACATTTCTCCAAGAACTGGTAGTACAAATCATGAGCTTCTAAGAATGGAGTTTACAAAGCGGAAATGAAATAAATACATAGTGTGTTTGAAAAGTACATAAACATAGTTTTATAGATCTAAGGCTACCACGAACAAGAGGCAGCTACAACCGGGACGCATGTACATCTTCAATCCAGCTCCCATCGAACATAACAACATCAGCAGCCAATATCTGCACGCAAGGTGCAGAAGTGTAGTATGAGTACAACCGACCTCGTGTACTCAATAAGTAACAAACATAACCTTAGGTTGAAAGTAGTAATGAGCTAACAAAAAGGTCGGGTACAACACCAATATTCCACCACGGTTCATAACAGTATAGTACAATAACAAAAGAGTATCTCAGAAATAAAAGGCTCAGTTCGTTCGCAGTTCCAAAAATAAAATAGGCATTTCTTTTCTAGTATCTCAGTGAAAACCCAAATCTTTTACCGAAAAAGCGAAAGTACGAGTAAGTTTGAAAACTGTGGTTTTTCCCAACACTTCTTTCAACAATTAGTAAGATGTTTCATTTTCAGATAGCATGAGGAAAGTACTTCTCTATGCCTACATGTCAAGATACAGGGAAAATCATAAATGTCACCAAAATCGGATAGCAGAAGGAAATGTATCTCTATGCATGTATTTCAAGTACGCATGTCAAATGCAATGCATCTTAATGATGAGCCCATGTACTCACATTCTAAGAGTACTCAATCTCACTATCTCGCATTCTCTCTCACTGTGCTCAATGCTCAGCACACTCAATCACTCAGCACTGCACAATACCTGTTGCGGCATGCACCCGGTCCATATATGACCATAAGGCCCGTTGCGGCGTACAACCCGATCCATATATATATAGTCGATTGCGCTCACTGGGGGTGTGCAGACTCCAGAGGGTCTCCTTCAGCCCAAGCGCTATATTGTTGTGGCGTGCAGACCGATCTAATATTGTTGCGGCGTGCAACCCGATCCAATATTGTTGCGGCGTGTAACCCGATCTAATATTATTGCGGCGTGCAACCCGATCTAATAATATATATGTATATATATATATATATATATATATATATATATATATATATATATATATATATATATATATATGCCCGAAAGCTTATTTTGTCGTGCAACCTGATCCATATAAAAATATAATCAATATAATATGCTGCGGCGTGCAGCTCGATCCCAAAATGTCACTCTCACTCAGGCCCTTGGCCTCACTCAGTCATCAATCTCTCCAGTCTCACTCACGGGCTCACAATGTCATGAAACTAGCCCTACAACAATGATATGATGTATCAATAAATAATATCTGAGATTGAGATATGGTATGAATGCATGGATATGACTGAGTATGAAATATCAATGAAATTAGTGAGATGACAGTAAGAGACGACCACTATGGGTCCAAATAGTATCGGCATAATGCCTAAACATGATATCTAGCCCGATTGACATCTTAACTACTTTATCACATGGTGAAAACACGGCTATCAAAAAGTAGGACCACTATACAGTGCCATGGGAACAACAAAGTCTCAATTCACATGGTGCACGCCCACATGCCCGTCACCTAGCATGTGCATCACCTCAATACCAATCACATAACACGTATATTGGGGTTCCATACCCTTAGCACTAAGATTAGAAGAGTTACTTACTTCGAACAAGCCAATTCCAACACCGAGCAAGCCAAGTGATGCTCCAAAATGCCATCCCGCACGTTCCGACCTCCGAACGGCTCAAAAACTAACCAAAACAACTCCAATACATCACACAATGCTAAAGGAACCAATCCCGATTGAAAATATCAAATCTTAAATCAAAAGCCCAAAATCGGCCAAAAGCCCAACCCGGCCTGCACCTCGAAACCTGACAAAATTTATAAAATTCAATAACCCATTCAATTACGAGTCCAGCCATACTAGTTTCACTCAAATCCGACCCCAATTCGATGTTCAAAACTCAAAAATTCATATTATGAAACTTTAGGCCAAAATCCCCAACTTCCTCTATTAAATTCACAATCAAATTACCAAAAACGAAGGTAGATTCATGAAATATACCCAAAACCGAGAAGAGAACACTTACACCAATTCATATGGTGAAAATCGCCTCAAGAATTGCCTCAATCCGAGCTCCATAGATCCCAAAATGAAGAAAGAACCAAAGCCCTCGACAATACAACTTCTGCCCCAGCGATTCCACATTTGCGGACAATTCTCGCATCTGCGACCACCGCTTCTGCTGTAAAAACTTCCCTTCTGCGAAAATAGCCTTGCCCAGCAAACCCCGCACCTGCGGAACAATTTTCGCTTCTGCACACTCGCAGGTGCGACTCCTCCTCCGCATCTGCGATGACCTCCAGCCAAGCATGCTACGCTTCTGCGGCCCGCATCTGCGCCCACTCTTCCGCAGATGCGGAAACACCAGAACCAGAAATCTTAGCAAAAATCCAAAATGCAATGAAATGATCCGAACCTTATCCGAAACTTACCCGAACCACTCGGGACCCCGTCCGAATATAGCAACAAGTTCCATAACAGAATACGGACCTACTCGAGACCTCAAAACACACATAACAACATCAAAATGACGAATCGCACCTCAAATCGACATCTATGAACTTTGAACTTTCAAATTCAATAACTCGTGCCGAAACATATCAAATCAATCTGGAATGACTTCAAATTTTGCGCACAAGTCCCAAATAACATAACGAAGCTATTCCAATTTCCTGAATCACAATCCGAATCCAATATCAAAAAGTCCACTCCCGGTCAAACTTTCCAAAATTTTAACTTTCGCCATTTCGAGCCAAATTCAACTACGGATCTCTGAATCACAATCCGGACGCGCTCCTAAGTCCGAAATCACCCAACGGAGCTAATGAAATAATCAAAACTCCGTTCCGGGTTCAAATTTACAAAAAGTCAAACTTGGTCAACTCTTTCAAATTTAAAGCGTCTAGGTGAGAATTATTCTTTCAAATCAATTCCGAATAACCTGAAAACCAAAACCGATAATTCACATAAGTCATATTACATCATACAGAGATACTCATGCCCTCTAACAACCGAGCAAATTGTAAATGCTCAAAATGACCGATCGGGTCGTTACATCCTCCCCTACTTAAACATACGTTCATCCTCGAACGTGTCCAGAGTTGTTCTCAAAGCCATCAAACCTCCGTATAACCTTACCATGAACATACCCGGGGATGATCCCACGTCACCCTATCCCATACAGGTATGATAACACAACATTACTGAAATTTCTCAATTCAACCTAGCCCACAAACCTTCGAATCCAATTTCCAACATCCGGAATTTCTTATAAGATCTGAATCCCGCAACCTACACACTGTATAAGTCTAAACAAGTTGTACCAAAAGCCATAACCATAACTCAAATACTCAAATACCACATAGCTCAAACGCTCGAAGCAAAGATTTCTAATCATAGTAGCTGCTCAAATCAACCCAATACCGATAACAACCTCATATCAAACAAAGCCTCGTTCTAAACCTTCGTACACTGCTAATGATGAAAGAAACATGCAGAACCCATAACCCTTTATCAGATCAACAAGTCATGGTACTCCATCTCCTTTGACAAGAACTATAGCAAAATTTCTAAGCCGACTTTTGATATTATCCTTCCAACTATACTGACATCAATTCCGATAGTATCCATTCTAGGTACAATGACCTCATCTCATCAAATACCAGCTACTCTACTGACATGCCACACCAATACTATCTAAAGCCATAACCCATATATTCCGTTCACCAATAAGCAACATTCCAGATGTACTAATCACGAAAATGACTCAAATAAGAGAACTGTCCTGCAAGATCGACGGGTACCACCCCGATGCAATGCTAAGAACCAATCACACACCATAGAACCAAAACACACTAATCTAACATGAAGGATCATGTCTCAACATAACTACTCCGCAATGTGCGACCCTATCCAAACACTGGCCCATATAAGACACCTCGAGCCACCATGCTCAAAATTAATAGCCACGCGAAATTCGACATCAAGTACCCAAAGTGCATTACCATAACCACGGAGAAGCAGATGACACAATGCCACACAAAACCCGAAAGAACATAACCAATACGCCCTCAATCATGCAATATCCAACTACTCATCTCGCTCAAATTCCGCTATAAGATCACAATAGAACCGCACCATGTGTGCCTAAAACCAACAAATCACAACCCCTCGTAGCATAGAAAAGTAACTCACCGAACATATCGGAACATAAATAAGCTCAACAACAACCAAATGGCACATCCCTCAATAATAGCAGTATGGAGCCAACTAATCCGACTCGGTGTAGAATACACACCCTAATTGGGCCTACCAATGGACCCCCAAATCAACCCCGGACACCCACACATGGATAAATAACCTTCTGAAATCCCACAGTGACTGAATCATAACACATGCTATCGTCTAGCTAGCTTCGGCCATGACTTCACAGTCCACAACCATGAAATAACCTGCTCTTGAGAACTCCCATTCTACAAATCCATAGAACACACGAATCACCATGTCTGATCCTAATTCCACCGCCAGAATGTCTAACACATCTCTCATACACGATCATCCCACGAGGAATACTTCTAAAATTCTTCCGTGCTACATAGAAAAATTTGAATATCAGCAGTTGATCAACCAGGAGAGTGCCGTAATACCAATGAAGTGCCCATAAATCAAAACACATTGCCCCTTCCGAAATGTATACTCTCATTAGGCCATACCGATTAGTAATATCATTTGCCTAGTCATCTGAATCCGTCCATGCTGCCTATGAATCTATGCCCTTCCCTTCCAAAATGACATGTGACCTTGCACATGCAAATATCAATCCCACACAACACTGTATCTACCATGCTATCTTGTGAAGAGTACAAGAATCTCATAATCAACTCTGAGTCCCAAGCAGAATACATACCCGATCAGTCAGAAACCTTCTATTTGATCTCATCCCGTAGAAAATCCCAATACGCAATATATTCCTCACGTCGGTAGGAAATATACTCCTCGAACTGTGGTAAAAACCATTGAGAACTCTTTGAAATCCATTTTCACATAACCAAGCTATCAAAATCGAATCTCTCTAACTCAACCCAGCCACATAGGTTGTTAAAACCCAAGGGCATTGCCACGAAACACCTGTAGAGACTAGCCACGTCATAAATACCCAAAGAACCGATCATACCCATTACTGTGCTAACCCAACCTACTACCATGATGTCCTATTTCTCCAAGTCCCTTCCAAATTTCCTTCAAACTGATACTTCTCCTTGCTGGAACACCACGACCCTTAAACAAAATTCACCACACAAGAGACTCTAGTATAAAACCACAACGCCCTAAGGCTCATAAGCTGCCGAATTCCCTTTTAAGTACCCCAAAAGCATCGCAACCGAGACATCCACTCCGAAAGACCTTATGTGAATTTAAAATTGTTCCCCTTCCCTTTTTCTTATACTAAAATGTAGAATCCATAGTCATATAGAATTACCGCAAGTCTCGACACCATCCAATGTAACTCTCAGTTTCTAGCCATATACACATCTTAAAAATTTTAAATTGCTACGTATAAATCTTGAATCCATTAGAACCATTCTCGAGAATCATCCACTCTACTCAAACCTCAATTAAACCGGCCAAACGGACCGAACGACTTGTGCCCCGTTAACACACCCACACCCAAGGGAGTAACCCATACTCCTAAGCAACCGAGCAAATTCCTACTCTTTGTACACTACATCTTTCGCGACTAACCACTCAATCATTCCATAATTCCCATATACCCATAGAGTGTAATACAACCCGTATCCAGAAATCCCCTTACTCGAATCATCCTCAATCTCAACCCCTGCAAGTCATAACTGATTCATAAGTATACCTCGAACCGAAACCAATACAACACATAACCGTGCAATCAACTCGTCGATAGCAGGCTCCCCCACTTGGCTCAAAGCCATAGAACAAAACAGTTGATAACATCACGATACCCATACTCTATTACTGCCAAAATCCCACACTGAAATTCAACTAAATCCTTCGCAAGCCCATGTAACACAAACCATATAATACCTCAAATCGTCTGCAAATCTTGCATTCACCCTTGTAATAGTCAAGCCAACTTCCACAAGCGCTCCAAACTCAAATTGCAACATATATCATTCAAAAGAGAACTCTCTACAAAACATCAAAAGGACCACACAACCTCAGGACACCTCGCACGAGATAACCCGCCTGCTCTGCCTCAAACTGACATCTCTCTATACCCTTCCACAGTCACGACTACTACGCAATCACTTAACCTTCTTGATTCTGAACTTATCAACAAGACATGAAAATCTACTTCACTCCACAACTAAACAACATGAGAGATTCCTCAACACACCCATAACTCGAGACCATACGCCAAATTAAGACAGAAATCAAACACCCTATAGTCCTTGCTACATCTCAAGTAAACTCTTCTCGTCACATTCGAACAATCTGAACACATTTCACAGTCTCGTCATACTCACCCATAGTCATCCAATCACAAATTCTTCTAACAGGGACACCACCGGACATATAAGTCCCAAAAATACGTGCTCACTTAACCGAAACCTCCGTGCTCAAGCCACCGCCAAAACCCGGCCTCAAGTCCTCCAGATTGGCCCATCATTAACACGCCAAAATCACATCTCGTACCTCAACCATGGAATCACAAGCCATCGGTGCACAGCCGATACCGAGTGCTCACATGCGTATATGAATGCGTGGAAGGAATTCAAAGAGTTACGCTTCAAGCTGAATTAATGTCGTACGATAAGGAAAGAAAGATGGGAAGTATATCCTAAATGTCTTGTAGCCTCTTGAAGATAGGTATGGACGTTATCATACCGATCCGCAAGACTCTACTAGACACTTGCTCATGACTTGTAGAACCTATGAACCTAGAACTCTGATATCAACTTGTCACGACCCCAAATCTACTAGTCCACTAATAGAAATACAGCATTTTCCCACGGAAATGTTTCACAGAAAAATTATTAGTGGCAATTCCCACCGAAATTCAATAGGAAAAGTGAAGTTTCTTTTTCACAAATAAACAATAGCGTTTCCCATTAACTATCTGTGGGATCGTTTTTTGCACCAAAATGTGCGTAATTTAGTTCCCTCTGATTTGGTAGGAAAAGTTATTAAAAAAATAATTATATAAAACTAAAAATATTTTTCAGGAAAAACAGTGGGAAAATTAAAAAAAATATTTTTAAATATTCCCACACATTCCCGTATGAACAAAAAATTTTGAATTTTGAATTTTTGTGCTTTATGAAAAAGTTTTCCCACAAATATATCCCACGGAAGTAGTAGAAAAGTTTTATTATTATTCAAAGTTTCACGAAAAAGTAGCGACAAGTTTCCCCCTCTTTTTTCCCCAAATCCCTTTTTTGATTGTCGCCTATACTTAGTTTTCCGCTATTTCTCCTCCTCATATCTTATTATATGCACTTCATCCCCCAATCTAATCCCTGCCCAAGTAAAATCTGCTATATCCCCCCCACTCCGCTCTCTCTCTCTCTCTTCTTGTGTGTATGTGTCTTCTCCAAAAAGAAATTGATGATTTAATACCATAGAAGATCAAATATGGGATGATAGACTTCTTAAGACAAGGTATATAATCTACTTTACTTTCAATATGTATTCAAGGAATTACAAATTTGGATGTCTCCGGGTGGTATATGACGTGTATGTATTAGTATGTTCCTATTTATTTTTAATTTTACTGTATGGGTATGAAATTTTTTATCTACTCTTCTTTAATTTTTGAGAAGTTAACTACTCAGAATTTTATATCTCTTGGTCTGAATTCTTGTGGTTGTAGCCAAAGAAGAATTGGAGTAAGTATCTCAATTAGTACTTATTTCTCTTTTCATTGTTTTATTAATATTTAATTTATTATTAACGTTTAAAATATATATTTTCTAATTCATTTGATCAAAAAATAAGTACTAAAATGATTTTAAAAAAATTCTTTTTTACAGGTACATGAAGATGAAAATTGATTCAAGAGTGAAGTTATTAGACGCACTAGCATTTGGGGAAGCAACATACTTTTATTCTTTTGTTAAAATCAATATTCATGTATTTCGATTGGACTTTGTGTTAGATAAATTTTACTTTATTTATGTGTTTTAATTTAAGGAGTTTGTAATGAGATATTATTTTACTAAGTATAGTTCTTGATTTTATGATTATGGTGCAAATTTTTGTTGTTAGCTTGTATGTTTTATTACGTTATTTCCAATTAGTATAATGTTAAATTTTGAATTAATGAAAAAGTAGTAAAAAACTTATTGTTGTTTCCTTGTGCATGTATAGTCTAATTAAACCTAAGTCTTTATTTGTTTCGTCTTAGAAATAATGAATTTGTTAAAAGATAATATTGGCTTGGTTTATTCTTGTTAGTTTGGTCTATTTATCTCATCTGTTTCTTTATATGGGTTGGTGCTATATATTTACAGGTTTTTCTTCACAAATTATTTGAGTTGATGTGTAAAATAAAAAAATAATACATGCTTCCATATGTAAAATAAAAAAATATCTAAATTATTTTTAATACTTCCCATAGATTCGGTGGGAAACCTAATAAAAATAAATTATTATATTATCTTACTTTTTCAACGACATTTGTGGGAAAATATACTATGTGACCCCACCAAGTTCTCGTGAAACCCTTAGTGGAAAACTCTCTGGGACTTACCCACAAATATCCTGGGAAACTATTTTTCCACCAGCCATATTCCCGCTAAGCGTCTCCCCTGGGAATGTTGTGGGAATATTAAAATTTCACACAGATTTTCTACCGATTCTTCCGTGAAAAAAGTCTGTATTTCTAATAGTGGTCGTAATGGCACCTAACCCAACCCTCTAGGTAAGCCAATTATCAACCATCCAATTCCAATGAAATTAATAAGGCAATTAATTAAAAGAAGATATATAAAACTAATATATTTCTCCAAGAACTGGTAGTACAAATCATGAGCTTCTAAGAATAGAGTTTACAAAGCGAAAATAAAATAAATACATAGTCTATTTGAAAAGTATATAAACAGAGTTTTATAGATCTAAGGCTACCACGAACAAGAGGCAGCTACAACCGGGACGCATGTACATCTTCAATCCAACTCCCATCGAACACAGCAACATCAACAGTCAATATCTGCATGCAAGGTGCAGAAGTGTAGTATGAGTACAATCGACCCCATGTACTCAATAAGTAACAAACCTAACCTTAGGTTGAAAGTAGTGACGAGCTAACAAAAAGGTCAGGTACAATACCAATATTCCACCACAGTTCATAACAGCATAGTACAATAACAAAAGAGTATCTCGAAAATAAAAGGCTCAGTTCGTTCGCAATTCCAAAATAAAATAGGCATTTCTTTTCAAGTATCTCAGTGAAAACCCAAATCTTTTACCGAAAAAGTCAAAGTACGAGTAAGTTTGAAAACTGTGGTTTTTCCTAAAACTCCTTTCAACAAATAGTAAGATGTTTCATTTTCAGATAGTATGAGAAAAATACTTCTCTATGCCTACATGTCAATATATAGGTAAAATCATAAATGTTCCCAAAATCGGGTAGCAGAAGAAAATGCATCTCTATGCATGTATCTCAAGTCCGCATGTCAAATGCAATGTATCTCAATGATGAGCTCATGTACTAACACTCTCAGAGTACTCAATCTCACTGTCTCGCATTCTCTCTCACTATGCTCAATGCTCAGCACACTCAATCACTCAGCGTTGTACAATATCTACTGCGGCGTGCAACCCAATCCATATATGACCATAAGGCCCGTTGCTGCGTTTAACCCAATCCACATATATATAGTCGATTGCGCTCACTGGGGGTGTGCAGACTCCGGAGGAGCTCCTTCAGCTTAAGCGCTATAATGCTGCGGCGTGCAGCCCGATCCAATATTATTGCGGCGTGCAACCCGATCCAATAATATATATATATATATATATATATATATATATATATATATATATATATATATATATAGCCCGAAAGCTCGTTGCGGCGTGCAACCCGATCCATATAAAAATATAATCAATATAATATGTTGCGGCGTGCAGCCCGATCCCAAAATGTCACTCTCACTCAGGCCCTCGGCCTCACTCAGTCATCAATCTATCCAGTCTCACTCACGGGCTCACAATATCATGAAACTAGCCCGACAATAATGATATGATGTGTCAATATATAATATCTGAGACTGAGATATGGTATGAATGCATGGATATGACTGAGTATGAAATATCAATGAAATTAGTGAGATGACAGTAAGAGACGACCACTATGGGTCCAAACAGTATCGGCATAATGCCTAAACATGATATTTAGCATGATTGAGAGCTTTAGTACTTTATCACATAGTGAAAACACGTATACCAACAAAGTAGGACCACTATATAGTGCCATGGGAACAATAGAGTCTTAATTCATATGGTGCACACCCACATGTGCGTCACCTCAATATCAATAATATATACATGTATTTAGGGATTTTATACCCTCAACACTAAGATTAGAAGAGTTACTTACCCCAAACAAGCTAATTCCAACACCGAGCAAGCCAAGCAATGCTCCAAAATGCCATACCGCGCGTTCCAACCTCCGAACGGCTCAAAAACTAACCAAAAATAACTCAAATACATCAAACAATGCTAAAGGAACCAATCCCGGATCGAAAAGATCAAATCTTGAATCAAAAGCCCAAAATCGGCAAAAATGTCAACCCGGGCCCGCACCTCGAAACTCGACAAAATTTACAAAATTCAACAACCCATTCAATTGCGAGTCCAACCATACTAGTTTCACTCAAATCCGCCCCCAATTCGATGTTCAAAACTCAAAAATTCATATTATGAAACTTTAAGCCAAAACCCCCAATTTTCTCTATAAAATTCACAATCAAATTACCAAAAACGAAGGTAAGATTGATGAAATATACCCCAAAACGAGTAGCGAATACTTGCCCCAATTAATATGGTAAAAATTGCCTCAAGAATCGCCTCAATCCGAGCTCCATAGATCCCAGAATGAAGAAATAACCAAAGCCCTCGATAATACAGCTTCTGCCCCAGCGATTTCGCATTTGCAGTTAATTCGTCGCATCTGCGACCACCGCTTCTGCGGTAAAAACTTCGCTTCTGCGAAAATAGCCTTGCCCAGCGAACCCCGCACCTGCAGAACAATTTCCGCTTCTGCGCACTCGCAGGTGCGACTCCTCCTCTACATCTGCGATGACCTCCAGCCAAGCCTACTACGCTTTTGCGGCCAATTATCCGCATCTGCGGACTCGCATCTGCGCCCACTCTTCCGCAGATGCGGAAACACCAGAACCAGAAATCTTAGCAAAAATCCAAAATGCAATGAAATGATCCGAACCTCATCCTAAACTCACCCGAGCCACTCGGGACCCCGTCTGAATATACCAACAAGTTCCATAACACAATACGTACCTACTCGAGGCCTCAAAACACACATAACAATATCAAAATGATGAATCACACCTCGAATCGAAATCTATGAACTTTGAACTTTTAAATTCAATAACTCGTGCCGAAACATAGCAAATCAATCCGGAATGACTTCAAATTTTGCGCACAAGTCCCAAATAACACAACGAACCTATTCCAATTCCCGGAATCACAATCCGAATCCGATATCAAAAAGTCCACTCCCGGTCAAACTTTTCAAAAATTCAACTTTCGTCATTTCGAGCCAAATTCAACTACGGACCTCCGAATCACAATCCGGACGCGCTCCTAAGTCCGAAATCACCCAACGGAGCTAATGGAATAATCAAAACTCCATTCCGGGTTCAAATTCACAAAATATCAAACTTGATCGACTCTTTCAAATTTAAAGCTTCTAGCTGAGAATTATTTTTTTAAATCAATTCCGAATAACCTGAAAACCAAAACCGACAATTCACATAAGTCATATTATATCATACAGAGCTACTCATGCCCTAAAACAACCGAGCGAAGTGTAAATGCTCAAAATGACCGGTCGGATCATTATATTTTCTTATTGCCATTCATTGTCTCTACTCTTATTTATTGACTTGAATTGTGATAGAATACTTGCACAAGCATACACGTAATTAATCACCCATATCGATTTAAGAAGATGAATCCTGATGTTATTGACCATTTACATGTACTCCCGTTTACTTGTCTTTTGTGTGAGAGTTGTTTTATTGGCACGTGAGTTGTCCGTGTGGTCATAAATTATTATTATTGTTGGCACGTGAGTTGTCTGTGCGGATACTTGATATTGTCACTCCCTTGGCATGTGAGTCGTCCATGCAGTTATGAATTTTAATGTGGGCACTAAAGGACAAGTGATTAGGGTTCATGAGTTGGGACCCGTGAAATGTGACTATGAGGTGAAGTACCTCGGGAAAGTCCTTGAAGAAATCTTGTGAGAAAGTGGTTGCTCTTATTGAGTGTTACTTGTTTTTTCCTTACTTGGTTTCATCGAACTTAAATTGTATTCAGCTTACTCCACGACGTTATTACCTGTTGTGTCTCGTTGCTAATTGCTGCTTTTAGTTTCCTATTACCAGCATTGTTTCATTATTGTTATCATGCTTAGCTTTAGATTGATATTGTTCCCTGTTAGTTTTATATTCATACTTGTACAAGTTATTAAGTCTAGTAGGTATCTTGACTGTTCCTCGTTACTACTTTACCGAGGTTAGTCTTAATACTTACTGGGTACCGCCATAGTATACTCATGCTATGTTTTCTGCACATTTTTATGCAGATACAGGTACTCGGAGTTGTTGATCATTAACTAGCTGATCGAGCATTTCTGTGGAGACTCAAGGTATACCTGCTGTTGCGTTCGCATGCCTCATAGTCACCTTCTTAAATTTTACTTCATACTATTTATTTCTATTTCGGAACAATTATACATAGAGATCTTTTAGTAAACTCAGTAGAGCTTATGACTTATACTACTGGTTTTGGGATTGTAAGTTTTGTATAGAATTTTTTTTGTTCATGTTTAATAGTTTTTGGTTTAGTTTGCCATTAATTCAGTAAGTGTTAGGCTTACCTAGTCCCTAAGACTAGGTACGATCACAACATCCTACAGAGGGAAATTGAGGCCGTGACAACTTTCCAAACACCAAATTAGGCAAATTAAGTTACTAACTTTTCCAAATAGATTGTAAGTAATCTTGGTTACTATATTTCCATCAACTGAAAGTTCATTGCCAGTCTTTTGTTTCCCTATAAATATATTGCTAAAAACAAGACTTAAATTGCAAGAGATATCAAATAGTAACAGAGTCATAGAATTATTGTAGTGTTATCACAATATTTGGAAGAGAATGAAGAAGGCAACATTTTCCCTAAAGGTTTTCTTGGTGTCCTTTTTGCTTATTTCGTTAGGTAAATAAATAATCTAGCTCTCTTTCTCAGTATTCATTTTTATAGGTCACAATTTCAAAATTAATTTTAAAATTTTCAAATTCGGTAAAGTAGCATACTATTGACCCTATTAAATTTCTTATTTTTGCCTTTAAGTTTTTGAAAAAGAATTTTTTTTTAAACAACTTAGTACTTCGCATTTTTTGATATGGACACAGATAGAGATGTAATGTCACAGATTATCCAGTGATCACCTGTTCGTTGTTATTTAAGTTTTTTTCTTAATTTTTTTATGTCGGTGTCTGCGCCTGCTTTCGAGTCTGATTAATTTGGATATGTGCTAGAAAATCTCATTTTAAGAGTAAAGTGATCCCTACCAAAGCGACTCTATTATCCTTTTGTGGTTGCTATTTAAATTAGATATCTCCTCATCCTTTATTAATTCCCAAAAAAATGTCAATTATGCAATAGTTCATATTCAACCAGGTTATAATCACACTTTATTAGTCACAAATATGAGGTTATGCATTTTTTTCTTAATCTAGCCCTGTCATATTTAGTAATTAAAAGCTACTGTTCATATTCAAAGATCTTTTTTGTTTCTTTTTGCACTATATAGCCCATATTTTTGAAGGAAATAGAGATAGTTAATTTTTTATTCTTTTTGGTGATGAACGTTTTTTAAAACAATTATTGATTCTAATTAAATCTTACACTAATACACGCCAAAAGAACATGATAAGTAATATTTTCATATCTAGCAATTTTTACTCTCAGAAAATTTAGTAATTTGCGTTTTAATTACTTATGATTAATCTAATTAGTATTTTTGTTTTCCCAATAACTTATTCAACAATGTCAATTGGTGTTAATTAGGACAAGCAAGCAATGGACATGTGTGCAATAAGGATGATGACTGCAATGAACAAATGTATTGCATATATGGAACTCCAGCATGTTACGTGAAAACACACAAGTGCTACTGTAAAATTCCTTCATATCCACCTACTTATAATGCATTAGAGGATCTCGAGAACGATCGAGACTGAAAAAAAATTAATCTGATACACAAAATATTTTGTATTTACGACGGCCTGAGACATGACGCACCCTTAGAGGTGTAATATAAACTGACCGATTTATATTTTTGTCATCATTTAGAATTATCAATAAAAGTGCCCTATCTTCATTCTTTTGGAATATGATCCACTCTTTTGGATTTTGTTACTGGCACAACATTGCATTTTATACCATGGTAAATTATCTATTATGTTGGATTAAAGTATATTTATAGCATAAAAAAATTACACAATTAGTGTATAAAAAATCCTTTTAAAAAGTATAGACTACTAGAATACAAAGTCATCAGCAAACCATAGGTGGACTTGCATTCACTTTGTTAGGGTGGGCAGTGACGAGCCTTGACCAAGGGATGTCATCACTAAAAATTATATTGTATAGATAGGTAAAAAATATTATTTATGTATATATATTATATAATGATGAATCCCCTTAGTTTATTCATATATTATTTTTTAATATTTTGATTCTTTTTAGTAAAAATCCTGGTTCCACTAGGGAGAGTGGGGATGAGTGAAGAGTCTTGAATCCTGCTAGTACCGGCCTGCATAATTTTTTTTTTTTTTTTCTAAAATATCAAATTACACCTCTTAGATTAAAAAACAAAGGTGTTCTAACTTCTAGACTAAAAAGAAAGAAAATAAAAGATGTCTTCTACATTACAATACTTCTAAAAAGGGGGAAGTGCATAAAAACCCGATTTTGAGATTGTTGTACCTTAAGCTCAAAATATATTGCAAATTTGTTCATTTCGGATACAACTTCAAACATTCAAGATTGAAGTAACAAAATTCGCGCAGAAAATTATGAATTTTGTCTGAAATTGAGAGGTCACATAGATGAATGAACTTCTGCCAATTATGACTGGAATTAAGCACTTTTGTATGCACTTCAACTGCATATGACTGAAGTGCAACAATTTTTGTTTGCATCAACATATGACCGAAGTGTACAAAATGTAAATTGAATAGATCTCAAAAAATACACAAATAAAAAATTATCGAAATTATAAAACGAGCGCAAAGTTATATCCAATTAATGTTTCAATCGTTTGCAACTAGCTTTATTCTTATTGCTAAATTACTATCTTCTTGACTTATGATTTAAAACTTTGAATTAGATAATAAAGATACTAATATTATACGACACATAAATTTTTTTGTACCAACTGGGTCGGTGCCCCGGATGGGCCGAGACCCAGGCTAGCACCTGGGCCAGTCTACCCAGCCTAGTACCTTGTTTGGCACAACCTCCCTCTCCGGTATGTAAAAACAGCACGGGCTAGTCAGTTTTCGTACCGGTAATTCAAAAATAGTCACCGTTTGCAAAGTCATTGAAAAATAGCTATTATTTTGCTGCAACACGGACCGGTCCAACATAATATACTGGAGTGCACCTGTGTATGAACTTCCAGCATATTATGCTGGAATTCCAACACGCGAAAAGTTCCAGCATAATATACCGGAGATTGAAGCAGCTGTGTATGAACTTCCAGCATATTATGCTGGACCGGTATATTATACTGGAACTCCAATATATCATGCTGGAATATTTTTCGGATTTTGAATAGTGTTTTCGTTCAGATTTATCTTTACATGAAAAGTGGCTAAATTTTGATTATTTTTAAAACTGTGACTATTTTTCAATTACCACTTGTAAATCTGACTATTTTTGAATTTCTCCCCTCCGGTATCCCCCTCCAAGTAGGGGTGTTCAAAACCGAACCGAAACCGAAAACCGAACCGAAACCGAAGCTTAATGGTTTATTGGTATCGGGTTAACGGTTTAACGGACGGGGAACAGATTGAAGTTTTTTTATTAACGGCTTATCGGTTTGGAGGCGGATTATTCAATTTTCTTAACGGATAATCCGTTAACCTGTTAAGAATATATATATATATATATATATATATATATATCAAAAACCTTCCACTTCTTCCAGTACTTTATCTTTAAGTTCTAACGCCTAATTCCTAAATAATCAGTACCATAATCCCTAAACTTTAACCAGCAGCCACCAGCAGAATTATGATTTCTTTATTCGACCATAATTCAACTAGTTTCAGTAGAAATTCAACCAGCACTCCAACAGCCACCCGCAGTACTCTATCTCGTCGACTTCCAGGCTTCCAGCACTCTATCTTAGTGCCCTAGTATGAAGAGCAAGCTCATATTTTTGCTTTTTAAAATTGTAAATATGGATTTATCACAGCCTTTGTGTTAATTATTAATATATTGTTAATGAACAAGAAACAAAGGGAAGGACCGCACGTTTATTATAATTTTGCTTCGTTTGTGCTATGAATAAATTAATAAAAGCTTAGATACCATTATATTTAATGAGCTAAACTACTGAAATTGTTTCTTTGCATCTAAACCCAGGCAATCACATAGTTACCTCAATGAAATTTGATATCCTTGTATGATCCATGTTATAGCTAGCAAGAGTTACAGTTACATATCCATTAGAACTACTTTTTCCTTAATTACATCATATCATAGTCTGCTTTGGGATGTAATGTAGACTACAATGTGTTCTGCTTTTTTCACTCTACACTACATGACACACTACATCACTCTTATGTAGGCGTTAACAGATATGTATGTCTGGACTCAATGTGTAATTTTCTATTCTGAATTTGTATGCTAGGCGGTCAACAAACAATTAATGCACGGAATATAGATTGAATTAGGCCGATAAACCGCACGATAAGAGCTAAACTGATACCAATCCGTCCGATATCTTATCGGGTGGCTAGCGGATTAATACATTTAAAAGTCGATAATCGTTAAGCCAAACCGTTAAGAGTAATTAACCGCCCAATCCGCCCGATAAGCAGCCCTACGTCCGAGCCCCCATCTGGGTCCAACCGCACAGTTCTCGTTCAATAGATTTAATCAAAATAGTCTCAGATTTAATTTTTATATTAGCTACCGATTACGGGAATGGGAAGGCCAAAAATTTGTTTGACTATTTTAATGAGTCTATTAGAAACGAATCTGAATTTAGATTACTTGTCAAACATAAAAGGGAAATTATAAATGACTCACTTTCCAGAGTAGTTCCTGCCAGACAAGATTGTGTTACCTTAGTCTTAGATTTAATTTCTTTAATTTATGGGGGGAAAATAAAGTTGTTTATCTTGGTTACTATTTCTCTATCAATTGAAAATTTGATACAGGTGTACTTCTTCCCTATAAATACATTGCTAAAACCAACACTTAAGACATAAAAAATAACAGTCATATAGTTATTGGAATACTACCACAAAACTTGGAACAGAATGGAGAAAGCAACATTCCTAAAGATTTTCTTGGTCTCTTTTTTACTTATTTTGTTCGGTAAGCAATTTAGATTTATTCTACCTATATTATGTTGTTAATTTTTTTTCTTTTCAATAAATTATTCAATAATGTTTATATATGTTGATAGGACAATCAAGCAATGCGTTCGCATGCTCTAAGGATGCTGATTGCCCAATAAAATGCATAGACGCAAATGTCAAATGTGACTTGACTACACATCAGTGCCATTGTCGTCCAAATCACCCACCGGCAGATAATAATAAAGGAGCAAAAAGAGTTCATAAGAGAATCCGGGACTGACTTATGTTCTTTACTATTCTGCAAATTGAATTATGATTTATATTTTTTTCCCTCTCGTTTTCATAAGTAATAAGGTTCAATAAAGATCCCTTATATTCAAAATTAATGAGGGAAAAGGGTTTGCTAGCTCTCTTTGACTTTGTTACTTGCACAATGCTTTTGATCGTCAACGAATTTCTTCGAGCGAATTATATTTAAGGGATGTAAGAAAGACAAAATCTACATCAGAATTCTAAACTAACCAAGCCTAGATTCAGACTTTTATTCAAATTGACATTCAAACTTTAGCAATTTCAACTTCAGACCCTAAAGACTTTTGAAGTTGTATTGGTAAAAATAAATATTACACGTGGAATTAAATATGTGGTTGATATGGCAAGGCACGTGGATCACTAAAAAAAACGACAGCTGGAGAGATGCATTAAAAGAGACACGGGCCATAATAGATACGAGCAAATCACCCACGAGATGAAAGAATATGGTTGCTCGAGTCTAAGTAGTTAAATGAAGAGGCACCGGCGGAATGAATCAAGACAGTAAAGAGGGAAGATTCATGAATCGTCAATTAATGAGCGTGAATGATCACAAACGTTACAGAATCTTCATAAATAGTTACGATTACCAATTATAACGTCTCATTAATATCATTAATGCTCATAATGATTCGGTCATAAAAGGGAAAAGACGTTGTACTTATAGACTCCTATATAAAGGAAGGAGATGTCACTTGTACAGACAGGCTCTAATTATTATTGGAATATAATTACTTTCTTGTGCTTTCTATTGATTATTTTGTCATTTCTTTTTCTAATTTTCTTTCTTATTTCTGAGAGAATATTGAATTTCTTGATTATCAGTAACCCGAGTACTTCTAAAAATAGGCTTTGACTGAGAATCTAATTCTTTGGTTAAACAAATTGGTTCCGTTACCGGAAATCTGATAATCTTCTCTTACTTTCCAAATCATTCTCTCTCAACTGAATCATGTCGAATGCCAATGACAACAACCAACAGGTGGAAGGAACTCCAGCTTCGTCACCTCAAAGAACCCCACACAATTCAAGAGAAGCATCACCAGAAAGATCTATTACTCATAACAATGAACAACATGGAAATGAACAAACTGTCGAGCAGGATGCTGTGAAACAGTTAATTGTTGAGTACGTGAATGATGTTCTTCAGGCTTTCGTGAGGGGACTACCAACTGTGCCACCCACACCTCCACCAAACAATGCTGCAACTGTGAAAATTCCATGATCAGAGTTGGTTAATTCTGAAAGCGGAGGAACTCCCAACGAGTCACGTGATGGGAGACCAGGTATACCTAATAATTCTAATTTATAAACTTTAATACTAACCTTGCAGAAGCAGGTGAAAGAACAAAACGACCATATTGAGCAAATACCCGGAGTACCACAGGTGATCAAAGGAGTTGATTTCGACAAATATTCACAACAACCATAGAAATCAAGCGCAACTCCATTACCAATTCTCAAAAAGTTCAAAATGCCTGATATCCCGAAATACGATGGAATGACCGATCCACGTGACCACGTTACTGCATTCACCACGGGAGTAAAAGGCAATGATTTAACCAAGCAGGAGATTGAATCCGTGCTGGTCAAAAAGTTTGGGGAAATACTTACTAAAGGAGCGTTAACATGATACTCTCTTTTACTTGAAAATTCTATTGACTCTTTTACTGAGCTTGCAGATCTATTTATAAAAGCACATTCGGGTGCACAAAAAGTTGAAAAGAGAATGGAGGATATATTTAAAGTAAAGCAAGGAGATACAAAATTGCTTCGAGAATTTGTAGACAGATTCCAACGTGAAAGAATGTTGCTACCAAGAGTACCTGACAATTGGGTAGCCATGGCATTTGCAAGTAATTTTAACGAGAAAACTTCAGAAGCTACGAGGATTCCCTGCCACGACATGGAATGATGTCTACAATAGGTATAGTACCAAATTACGGATCGAAGAAGATATCCTAGCTCAGTCAAGGGTTGAAGAAAAAACAGGTTCGAGGCGGTCAGAATCTGAGAAGAGGTCCGGTAAGAATAGGTACGAGCCTTATATGGGACCTTCGGGGCGAGAAGCTCGTTCCAAATTCGAAAATGTGTGGGCTGATCACAGGTTCGCAAATAGAGATTCAGCTTCGTCATCGTCGAGATTCAGAAAAGATCGAGGTAAACATAACACAGATGCTAATACAAACGCAAGGATTGGGAACTACTATTTTAACGCGAGTACCTCCGAGTTGGTCGCTATTTTAAGAAGCATGGGGGATAAGGTACGATGGCCTAAAGTGATGAGATCAAATCCAAATAGAAGAAACCCAGACTTTTGGTACGAGTTCCATAATGATCACGGCCATAGAACATCAGACTGCAGATTATTACAAGGTGAGGTGGAATATTTATTGAAGCAGGGCTATCTGACGGAATTATTCAGCGAGAAAGGCAAACAAGCTTACATAAAAAATAGGCAAGAGCCCCCAAAACCTCCGTCTCCAAAGAGAACAGTAAATGTGATAAACGGAGGAGAAGAAGTCAACGGCGTAACCTATACAGCCACGAGAAAAACAACAAAGTTTACAATAACTCACGGGAAGCAAACTCGCCAAACTCTGGAAGGCGGAAACATAACCTTTGATGATGCAGATGCCGATGGATTAATGATTCCTCACAACGATGCACTGGTAATATCTTTACTCATACATAATACTAATGTAAAACGAGTTTTGATTGACCTAGGTAGCTCTGTGAATATCATTCTATTACGAGTGGTGAACGAAATGCTGATTGGCGATCGTGTACTTCCAAAAGCACGTTCCTTATCTGGGTTTGATAACTCAACCATCATTACAAAGGGCGAGATTGAACTAAGCACATACGCAGAAGGGGTCATCAAAGAAACAAAATTTCAAGTGATAGACACGAATATGGCCTACAATGTGATTCTTGGTAGGCCTTGGATTCATGATATGGATGTTGTGCCATCCATATTACATCAAGTTATCAAATTCCCTTCAAAATGGGGAATTCAACAGATTCGAGGAGATCAACAAACTTCAAGGAGCATCAATTCGGTGATACAACCAAATCAAAAAGATACGAATGCAAGTCAAAAAGATACGAGTGTGTAACACCCCGAAAAATTTCGAAGTACTTAAGTGTAAAGCCCGATAAAATTTGCAAAAAAAATAATGTTTCATGGTTCCGGAAGTCGCTTACGTGTTGAGGATTATAGAAATTCTTTATACGGTCCATTATGCGACCGCATAATCACTCTGCGGGCCGCATAATGGCCACATAAGTGAGCAGGAGAGGGCTATTCTGGAAGTAGCTATGCGGTCGACTATGCGACCGCATAACTGTTATGCGGTGCATTATACGACCGCATAATAGTTATGCGGACCGCATAGTGACCGCATACACAGACAGTTCTTTTGGCTATTTTGTAACCAATTATGCGACCGGTATGCGGTATGCATATCGGTTATGCGATCGCATACCTTGTTCTGGAGCTCCATTTTTGGGTTTTTAAAATCCGACCCTACTTCATTAAATACACGTTTTGGGTCATTTTTGAGCTATAATCAAATATTTTAGAGTGAGAGAGAGTGCCCTAGAGTGAGAAGGTGTTCTTCAATAATTTTTCTTCAATTCTTGCTCAAGTTTTGGAAGATTAAGAAAGGAAGCTCACTATAAATGGTGACAAAGGATATCATCTTAAATCCTATAAATGATATTGATAGCTCTTAATAAGCTTCCTCTGGTTTAAACGGTTAGCTGTATCATACTATTGTCGCCCTGATTCATCACATTCATATTGTATTTCTAAATTCTTAAATTGGTGTTTGGTTTTTATACTAGTACTATTCGACGGTACTAACGTCCCTTTTGCCGGGGGCGCTGCATCTTTAAATGGATGCAGGTGGTTCCGCAACAGGAGATATTGATCAATGATAGCAGTATACCTTCTTCCCAACTGACTTGGTGAGCCCCACTTCATCCCGGGGTCATGTATCTTTTGTTCTTTGTGTATTCTGTTTGAGGTATAGCCGGGGCCTTGTTGCCGACATTATTATTATACTCATCTTTATCTATAGAGGCTCCGTAGACATAGTGTGGGTTGTGTATTAGTGCTGGAAAAGACAAACTATGCTATGTTGTGGTTGTATTACTTGTCCATTTGAGACTTTTAAAATGGTGAAACTTATGGTAAGAAATTGGTAATTGCAGACATTGCCACTTTATTGTTTAATTAAGAAAAACATATATTCTCTTTATTCATGAATGAGTTTGGGCAGAAGGAATCTAACAGGCTTGCTCGGTCGGGTTCACTCGATTGAGCACCGGTCGCGCTCCTCAATTTTGGGGCGTGACAGAGTGCAAGTCAAAACGATGCGGGTGCAAGTGAGAAAGATGCGGTAAATCAAATTTCAACAGAAATTATATCAAAACAAACAGACGTGGACTCCAGACCAGATGTAATTCAAGAGCCAGAGGAGAACGAAAACATTAAAACAACGATTGAGGAGCTTGAAGCTGTTCCACTATTCGAACAATGGCCAGATCGAAGAATTCATATCGGAGCAAGGTTAAACCCAGATAGGAGAGGTAAGTTAATTGAATATTTAAAAGCTAACCCGTATTATTTTGCATGGTCCCATTCAGATATGAAAGGTATACCTCCGGAGGTGATGACTCATAAATTAAATGAGGATCCATCATTCATACCTGTCAAACAAAAGAAGAGAAAGCAAGGATCATTCAAAAATCAAGTGATCGATGAAGAGGTACAGAAACTCTTAAAGATCGATTCAATACGCGAGATAAAATATCCTAATTGGTTAGCTAATACTGTGGTAGTTCCGAAAAAGAACGGTAAATAGAGAGTTTGTGTGGATTACACTGACTTAAGTAAAGCATGCCCAAAGGATTCATTCCCTTTACCGCATATAGATCAATTGATTGATGCTACCGCAGGCCACGAATTATTAAGCTTTCTAGATGCGTATTCTGGTTATAATCAAATAAAATTAGACCCCTTAGACGAAGAAAAAACTTCATTTATTACAAACAGTGGGACTTATTATTATAAAGTCATGCCTTTTGGCTTGAAAAATGCTGGAGCCACGTATCAGAGGTTGGTGACCAAGATGTTCCAAGAACACCTAGGGAAGACGATGGAAGTGTACATTGATGATATGTTGGTTAAATCTACACAAGTGGAAGATCATTTTCAACATATTTGAACTACCTTCGAGATCCTCCGCAGATATAATATGAAACTGAACCCAGAAAGGTGCGCTTTTGGCGTAGCTTCAGGTAAGTTTCTAGGCTTTCTCGTATTTAATAGAGGAATTGAACTAAATCCTGCACAGATTAAAGTTATTGAAGAAATACCTGATATACTCACAAGCAAAAAAGGGGTACAAAGATTGACAGGTAGGATTGCAGCTTTGGGAAGATTCATTTCAAGATCTTCAAAAGCGTTAAATTCTTTTCAATATTGAAAAAGCAAAATAGGTTTTAATGGACTGAGGAATGCCGACAAGCTCTCAAAGATTTGAAGGCATACTTAACAAATCCTCCCCTATTGTCTAAACCAAGAGATGGAGAAAGACTATTTGTATATCTTGCAGTTACAGAAGTAGTTGTAAGTGCAATTTTAGTAAGGGAGGACAAAGGTAAACAATCTCCTATTTATTATGTTAGTAAATCTTTATTAGATGTTGAAACTAGATATCCTCATCTAGAGAAACTAGCTTTAGCATTAGTCATGGCAGCTAGGAAATTGAGACCATATTTTCAATGCCATCCTATCTCCGTAGTAACTGCATATCCATTAAGGAATATTTTACATAAACAATAATTGTCAGGTAGACTAGCCAAGTGGGCAATAGAACTAAGTGAATATGACATTATTTATCAACCTAGAACAACAATAAAGTCTCAAGTTTTAGCAGATTTCGTCACAGATTTTAATACAAAAATAATCCCTAAAGTAGAAAAGGAATTACAATTTTTTACTGGAGCTAATCCAGGTATGTGGACTTTATTTACTGATGGCTCTTCAAATGTCAAAGGAGCCGGTTTAGGTATTGTCTTAATCCCACCATCAGGTAAAAGTATAAGACAAGCAATTAAATATTACCCTATTACTAACAATGAAGCAGAGTATGAAGCTGTAATTGCAGGTTTGAAACTAGCACGAGAACTCTCCATAGAGCAAATCATGATTAAAAGAGAGGCACGAATGCAACACTACTTGGAAAAGACACGAGAAATGGTCAGGCAATTCCAATCATGGAAGATCGTGCAAATACCCAGGGAAGAAAATACAGAAGCAGACACATTGGCTAACCTTGCTTCAGTTGCAGAAGTAACGAGTGAAGAAAATGCTATTGTAATACATTTATTTCATTCAGCACTTGACCAGGATAAACATGAGGTAAGCTTTAATAATTTAACCTGAGATTGGAGAAACGAGATTGTTAATTTTTTGCAGTACGGGATCATACCTGAAGGCAAGAAAGAATCTCAAGTGCTTCGACGAAAAGCTGCTCGTTACTGCCTAATTCGAGATAATTTATATCAAAAAATATTTGGCGGTCCTTTAGCAAGGTGCCTTGGACCCAATCAAACAGAGTACGTGATGAGGGAAGTACATGAAGGACATTGCAGAAATCACGCAAGTGGAAGATCTTTAGTTAAAACACTAATCAGGGCAGGATACTACTGGCCTAAAATGGAAGAAGATGTGAAAATTTTTGTAGCCAAATGTGATAAGTGTCAACGATATGCCAACAATATGCATCGACCTGCAGAGTTATTACATATAGTTATTTTCCCGTGGCTATTTATGAAATGGGGAATAGATATAATAGGGCCTTTACCACAAGCTAAAGGAAAGGTACGGTTCTTATTAGTGTTAACAGATTACTTTTCAAAATGGGTAGAGGCAGGAGCTTTCAAATAGGTACGAGAAAAGAAGGTGAAAGACTTCATTTGGCGAAATATTATATGCCGCTTTGGAGTTCCAAAATAAATCGTATGTGATAATGGACCACAATTTATAGGCTCGAAAATCACGGACTTCTTTCAAAGTTGGCAAATCAAACGAATAACCTCTTTACCTTACCATCTCGTGGCAAATGGACAAGCTCTGTCAACAAATAAGATTATCATCAATAATTTGAAGAAGAGACTAGAAAAATCAAAAGGGAATTGGCCTGAAGAATTACGAGGAGTATTATGGGCTTATAGAACCACAACAAAAACAGCCACGAGAGAAACTCCATTTTCGCTTATGTACGGTTCAGAAGCTTTAATCCCAGTTGAAATAGGAGAACCAAGCATGAGATTCCCATTGGCAACGGAAGAGTCAAACGATGAGGAATTAAGAACAAACTTGGACTTACTCGAACAAAGAAGAGAAGCAGCTTTAATACGGATGGCAGCACAAAAGCAAATCATAGAACGATATTACAATAGAAAGTCTTACCTCAGGTATTTCAAAATTGGGGACTTCGTTCTTAAAAAGGTTTTCCAATAAATGAAAATAACCGGAGCAGGAAAGTTAAATCCAAATTGGGAAGGACCCTATAAAGTTTGAGGTATCGCTGGAAAAGGTACCTATGAGTTAGAAACCATGGATGGCAAGGTTTTACCCTCGAGTTGGAATGCTGTTCATTTAAAGAAATACTATTTCTAAGCAAACGAAATACCCACGGCCAAGTATCGTTCAATTACAATTTTTGTTTTGTATAGTTAAAATTATACTAATAATTTTAGATGATAGGCCAAAAGTTAGCCCACACCAAATGATGATATTAGACCTGAAAGACACGTGAAAGAAACATTATTCCCTGTCTAGGGTTTCAGCCTTTCTGATGGAAATATAAAGGGTTAAGCAGTCATCATCTAAATTATATATACCTCCGAGTCCCGTATGTTTTTCCTTTCCAAGAAATGAACCACGTGGAAGGAATAATCAAGTGCTCGAGATTTCATACTTCAAAGCTCTAACACTTGGGGGACTATATATATGAAAGGCAAAGAAGACTGAAAAAGTCAGAATTCGAGTCAAGCCTGAGGCAATCTACCCAACAAATCGAAAGTTATGAGCAAACACACAAGCACACTCGTGGATGTAAATTACAAAATCTTACGAATATGTAGGTTAAAGGCAATATTTAGTCATGGGTTGCAAGATATACCCTTGAATTTTGTAAAATCTATTATAAGAAAAACAGTTACGAAAGAGTTGTAGATGATACTTGAATACGTGTAAAGTATTATACAGTTTGGAAGTTCAAACAATACCAAACTTCCTCAAATTATTCAAAGAAACATGTGTGTTCCTATTCCTTCTTTCGTATGTTTACATCAATATGAAGTTGAGATGTCTTCTTCATTAAGTGTCATTTATAAAAGGGCCCTCTTTTATAATTCGTGCCTGTTCAAAAAGTAACGGAGTATTGAAGTATTTTTAAATGCATAATAAGAGAGTAGTACAGAAACTCAAAATAAGATATTATAAGAGTTGAACAAAAACTCGAAAAGTAATATTATAATAACTTGGGTTAAAACTAAGTATAAACTTAGTTCCAACCGAATTGTTTTATACAAAACCACAAAATAGACCAGGGGTAAAACTTTCCAAATCATTACCAAACCCTAAAACGGACCAGGGGTAAACTTCTACCAATAAAAAAAAAATAACACTTCAAACTTTTCAATCAAACTTTCACTGTGGGGAAGGATCTGAACCAGTATTATCAGAAGGATTCAAGTTGGCATCATCAGCAGCAGAGGGAACGACTTGAGCAGAGGAGGGTTGAATAATAGCTTCACCAGGAGTAAGTTCATCACCCTTGGGAATGCCGACCTCAGGTGAAGAAAAGATTTGACTCTGCTGAGTTTTCTCAATAGTTTCTTTAGTTTTTGCAATTTCAGCAGCTAAGTCAAAGCCTTCCTGGCTTGCATCCATTAAAGTTTTGAGGCGCGTGTCCAAGAAAGTCCAACTAACGTCAACAATAGCCTTGTCTTCAAGGGCTTCATAATCCCTCTCCCACTGCCCAATCTCAGTTCTTAGCTCCTCCTTCTCATTCAAAGCAGCATCATAAGAAGCCTGTAAGGGGGGCAGGAGACCTCTCTAAGAACTGAACTTTGTTAGAAGACGCACAGAGATCTTCTTGAGTTTGGGTGAGCGTTTGAACAAGCTCCCTGGTGTAAACTCCTTTTTGGTTCAACAGTTCCTTCAAACCCCTAATTTCTTCAGTGGTTTTGGAAAGCTTCTCAGCAAATGAAGAATCGAGAAGGTCTTTATCTTTACCCGCTTGACTGGATGAGGCTTTCTCAACTGCCAACTCTGTTGCCATTACCTTCACCTGCTGCTCCAAGGTACACTTTTCTTCCTCTAGGACTTCTTTCTGAAGTTGAAGACCTTCGAACTATTCCTTCCAGTTATCCGATTTGGTGCGATAGTCGTTCATTAACTACTCAGTATGGACGATCCTCTTCATCATCTCCGTTCCAATTAGGTTGATCTACACAATGAAAAGGAAAATATGATTATCAAATATAGATGAAAAGGAAATCACATGCAAAATAAAAAGCTAAGGCTTATACCTTTAAAGATGAATGTACAATATCATTCATCCACGTTAAAGAACCGTGGCTTTCCAATTT
Organism: Nicotiana tomentosiformis; assembly: GCF_000390325.3. Classification (NCBI taxonomy): domain Eukaryota; kingdom Viridiplantae; phylum Streptophyta; class Magnoliopsida; order Solanales; family Solanaceae; genus Nicotiana; species Nicotiana tomentosiformis. Next base: position 12,738,036 of record NC_090820.1, on the reverse strand, counting down.
GGACTTCTCAACTGGGCCAATCAATGGTTTCAGCCATACATCACCGTGGCCAGATTTCTTCAGAAGATTACCATCCTCAGGAACCTCGATGGTAACTCTTTTCATTACCCTACTGTTACTGGAAGAACCAACTTCAACATGAAAAGTTGTAACAGTAGGGGCAGTTGAGGGAGTCAAAATAGCCACGGGCGAAGCAGTGGTAGCAGCAACAGGTGCGGGGAACTGAAGATCAACTGGAACAGATACAGAAAAAAAGGCAAGAGGAGTTTCCTCAAAAACAAAGCCGAAGTCTTCATTATCAAACCCACGAGAAAAAAGTTATTCTGTAAAGTCACGGGGTGCGGCAGGCATCTCTTCATCAGAGCTCACTAAGGTAGCACCTTCGAGCTTGTGCATGGGAATAGAACTGGGAGGAGGAGTAGCTTCGTCATCCGAAATGACACGTCTCCTAGCTCGAGGCTTATGAACTAACGAGCCTTTATCCCATTCCTCTTCACCCTCGAAACTGTGTGCTCTATCAGTTTTTCTTTTTGATGAGGAACTCAAGATCATCTCTTGAGCCATCGATAGAGAGAGTCTCTAAGCAGCAATAGATGCGGCACTCAAACCTCGAATGGGAAATCCTAGTAAAGAGAGGAGTTAGTAAAATTTTTTTAGTATGGAAGTAAGGTAGAAAGTAGAAGAGAAAGATACCATGAGTCTTCACTTTCCAACCAAACCTATTAGAAAGGTACTTCCAGGACCTTTCTTTCATAGGAGCAACAGTTAACAATGTTTTTACCCAACCACGGAAGTTTGGAATCTCCTCAACAGCTTCCATGGTTGCTAAAAAAACAAAAGAAAAGAAAAACGGTCACGAGATTGCAGGTTCTTCACAAAAAAAGAAGAGAAGGAAAAAATCTGAAAAGAAACTTACGTGCAAAGTTCCACTTTTCTGGAAAAGGCATGTTCTCTTCGCCCACTAACCCGCTTGTGGGAGCAATAATGAATCGAGCATACCAACCACGATCTTTGTCATCTTTAGGGCTCACTAAAACCCTCTTACTCCTGGCCACTAGAGTAAAAACCCCAGAACGAAATAACTTGGGGAAATAAAGATGAATAAAATGGTAGAAGGTAAAGGGTAAAGAGGCCAAGTTTGACAAGTATCTCGAGCATGCCACAACTCTCCATACAATAGGGCCAATCTGTCTTAAGCAAACGTTGAAAAAACGATAAAATTCTATGACGATTGGTCGATAGGTGGTCTGAAGCCTAATGTAAAGGGATATATATAAACAAAAGAATAACCAGCTTTGTATGAAGTGATCCTTTGATTTGCATTAGGGACTAAAATTGGGAAATCGAATTGCCAATGACATTCTTTTCGCACAAGAGAAATCAAGCCCTCGGTAATCTGGGAAGGGTAAATATCAACATGATCATGAGAAGTCATGAAAGTAACTTGATTTCTAATCGATTCTCTATCAGTAAAGAAGGAAAGTTCAGCGGGAATAATCTCATCAACAGTGGGTTCACGAAGCGGTTCACTAGAATCCCTATTTCTAGCAGAAGATCTATGAGAAGAAGAAGTCCTAGTTCTAGAAGACGAAGGGGTAGTAATACTGGGTTGAGAAGAAGAACCACTGATAGATACAGACCCTAAACTACGTAACCTGCCACCTCTTCTACTTCTGATAGGAGCAGATGAAGGGGAAAGTTCATCTACTATAACTACTTTACGAGGATCAGGATTTGGAGATGACATAGTTGTATAAGAAGGTAATATGTACTGATAAACAAGAACTATTATGAACGAAGAACACTGTAGAAAGGTTTTTCGTAAAAATAAAGGCAAATGAGGTATTTATACGAAGAAGCAACCGTCATGTAAAGAGGGTCATGATGGAAACGTCATAATGAAACAGTCACTCCGTGACTCACACAGCCGCAAAAAAGCCCTAAAACTCGCTGAAGAGTTACAGAGCCAATCAATGAATGCCACGTGTCATATGCATTAAATGGAAGTGACATACGATGCGTTGGTTATGAAGAAGACACAATGATACATGAGAAACGACGGCAAAAAATTCTCGCCATAAATATGATCCACTTCCCAAATATTCAATTACTGAATAATTGGTAAGTGGGGGACTATCTGTATTGGTAAAAATAAATATTACACGTAAAATTAAATATGTGGCTGATATGGTAAGGCACGTGGATCACTAAAAAAATGACAGCCAGAGAGATGCATTAAAAGAGACACGAGTCATAACAGATACGAGCAAATCACCCATGAGTTGAAAGGATATGGTCGCTCGAGTCTAAGTAGTTAAATGAAGAGGCACCAGCGGAGGGGTGGTGGGTGGGGTTGGAGGGCAGAGGCGGAGCCATGATTTCAACCTTATGGATTCTGAATTTTAGAACGATGATTGCAAGTGTTCGTGGCTGTGTTCTAAATTTAATATTTGTACATATTTAATGAATTCTAAACACTAAATACACTATTTGAGCAAAAGCTACTGGGTTCGACCGAACCCGTATGTCGGCTTGTGTCTCCGCCCCTGTTAGTGGGAGTGGAGAATAGGGTGAGAAAAGTTGAAAAAGAAAATTCAAAAATATTTTTATTAGAGAAAAATGAGTTAATGAGTAAAATATTTTCCAAAAAATTTAAGCCAATCAAATATAAAAAAATTAAAAAATAATTTCAAAAAAATATTTACTTTCGTACCGAACACATCCTATATCATATAATCAGTATAGAGGCAAGAAGATTATGAAATCGATGCAGAACTTAAATAACTGAACAGTGGACACCAAGATTAAGGTGTTCTCGTGTAACGGAACAAGAAAGAGATATTTTATCAAACAAAGAAATATGTTTTCAAATTTTTTCAACTATTAATAGGAGACTTTATTAGCACGCCCAAAAATAATAAAAAGTAGATTGTATTTTAGTTCTTAGGGTTTCTTTTCCTTGGTAGAGAAATATTTTCAATTACAGAACTTGCATTAATAATTGAATTTCTTATGGCTTTTAACTAGTTTAATAATTTCTTTCAAAAAATAATATGTTGATTAATCAGATGTCTTCAAAAATCTCGCTTAACTTACCCTCAGTAATCAATTGAACTAAATCAAGTTAAGGGATGAAATTAAAGAAAATGGAAAATGGGGAAGCCAGTAATAGCCAAATAATAGCAGTCAATAATTAAGTCATCACTAATATATATATATATATATATATATATATATATATATATATATATATATATATATATATATATATATATTTTACCCGAAAAACGGCTAGAGTTGAATTTATACGTAGTTCTAAGGATACGTGGTATAACTTGGTACGAATTGGAAAAGTAAGTAAAAACATATCGAATATTGACTGTATAAAGGAATAAAATACAAATCAAATTGAGTAGAAAATAATTTATAAATAAGCAAGATAAATCAATGTCCAAAGCCCCAAAAAGGACAATCTTTACTATATGTGTGTAAATCTCAATAATTTCTGAATATGAGAGTGTATCAATGTACGCTTCTCCCTGGATCCTGCTTACAGAAATGATACCCACTCTTAATATAGTGAAAAATTCTATTTTAGATATAATAAAAAATACATAATGGGGGTCCCATGATAGATTAGTTAATTAGCTTTTTCTTAATTTCCGCCGAGATTCTCTCCCTAAGTGTGGCTGCAACGGCTCTTTGTCTCTTAGCTCGATTTTGGTATTGGTCGATCTCCGAATTTCGAGCTCGATATTGACTCGAGCTCGATATTGACCCGGGCTCGGTATTGATCGGTCTCTGGCTCTTGAGCTCGATAAAACTACTTCATATCATAGCTCAATATTGACTCGAGCTCGATATTGATCGGTCCCTCAATCTTGAACTCGATAACCTGGCTTTACTTCTTATCTCGATGTTACAATGACGACCCTCGATTCATCATGTTCCAACCTCAATTAATTACCTGAAGGGCAAATTCGGATTTGATCATATACATATAGTCCCCTCGTTTCTCAGAAAGAATGTGGCGAGAAACGATATGATTTTTCAACGATATGACTAGATATACACTGACGTCTGCATCGAGCCCGGTTATGACGTATGTGCCAAATGTCCCGTCGGTTTAGTTACCAATGCATTAAATGTGCGTCAGACGATGGTCGGCCACTGCAGATTTTGAACCGTCATTTCCAAATCTATAAATAGTCCCCTTCCTTCACCGTTTTAAACTTTTACTTTCAACTCTTCTCATTCTATCTTTCACAGTTCTTCGTCTACTCCAAAATTATCTATTTTCAGGTTCTGAAAAGTTCTTTGTTCTTCATCAAACACCGAAATATTTCAATTTCCCGTCTTCTTTGTTCTTTGAAAACCTAGATGGCCAAGATATCTAAAACTGTTCCTCAGAAAGAGACTGCTTCCTCATCTCGGTCGGCCGGTGAAAAGACGGTGGTGGAGCCATGCCTTGAAGAACTCGTTCCCGGTGTGTTATTGATTCTGATTTTAAAGTTGACAAACCCACTTCGGTTGCCGGTCGATGCGAGCCAGTATCGAGATACATATGCTCGATTCCAGTAAGTTTCCTTGATGTGGTGAAGAAAGATTGTAATTGGGTAAACAAAGAGGCCGTGATACCGGCATCGGAGGAATCGATCACTACCTACATGGAAGGGTATCTGGGTGTTTATACTTACCCTTTCACGCTGGGTCCCCTCGATCCAGTCATCATCGATATTTGCAAGAAATACCAAGTGACCCTCGGCCAAATTCATTCTTCTTTCTGGAGAACCGTGATCTTGATCCGTTTCTTTATGAGCAAAATCGATGGGCTTCCCTTCACCCTCGACCACATTATAAGATTGTATCGTCCTCGACTTTACCGAGGCGGGCTGATAAAGCTTCAATGTCGTGCCGCCAAGGTGTTCACGTCGAGCATAGATGAAGATAAGGATCGGGGCTGGATGGGCCGGTTCATTCGAGTGAAGACCTCGGATCTGATCCCGGCCGAGAGCATGCCATTTCCTGAGAAGTGGAATATGAAACGTAAGTATGATTCCGTTTTAAATTTCTATTTGTCTTACTTCTTCATCCTTTGTTATTAGTGTCTTTCTCAATGCAACCGTTGCTTGGATGTCGGGTGCGATTCCCCACCTCGAGAACTGGGTCAAAAACCTGGTCTCGACGTCATCATTTGCCGAGCACTCATGGCGTGATTTGTCAAAAGGTTGATGGGAAGCTCGTACTCATGGTAAGCTTTCATCTTGATCTACCGATTCGTTTTTCATTCGAGGTGACATGTTTATTCGAAGCATGCTTTTACTTATATTCTCCCTTCGCAGGTCTCGGAAAAGATGCGGTCATGAGGCCACCGTATGGTGCTGAAGAAGTTTCACCGCTTGTGTTCGAAGCCGTTGAAGGAAAGTAAGAGAAAAAGGACCTCGGATTCCGAGGGTCTAAAGCCTAAGAAGAGAACAATCCGTAAGCCCAAGGGAACCACAATCCCGTTAACTATGGAATCGGTCCTGCGTCTTATGGATGAAGAAGAAGGTAGCTCTGGACTGGTGGCCCGTGCACGGGCTGGCACCGATATTTGTAAGGCTTTGGGACTGGTGGGGACTCATTCTGCTTCACCTAGGTCCGACAAGGTCAAAGAGAAAACTTTGAACCGAGTTCTTGAGCAAACGGGAACCGAGGATGTTTTACCTCGGGGCAACGAATCTGTTAAAGAAGCGGCTGATGATGGTGCAGTAGCCTAGTTCGAGGTTCCCCAAGATGGAGGCAGCGCCTCGAAAGACATAATCGGGGCAATAGAGGTTGACGATTCCCCTTCTTTTCCTTCATTTTCCTAGTCTATGATACATGACGCCCAAGCTGTGAAGGTTTATCATGGGGAGGGAGCTCATGAGGAGGAAGATCCTTTCCATGGTTATTTTGTTGGAGTAGAAGATGCTACCGGTCTGAGAGATTTAGAGGCTTCGAAGAAGGGCTCGGGCAAAGCGGAGATTCCTCGTATATTCAACGAAGCTCAGCAGGCCCTGAATCGGGTAAGTTCGCTTTCTCTTTGTTAACTTTCATACTTGTATTTTTCTTATTTTGTATAACTTCCTTTTATTTTTTGTAGGCTTCAATGCTCTATCACGAGACATTTTTCCGATCCCGAGGGGAATTATGCCGGTTTGAAGCCGAAATTCGAGGGCTTACTGAGGAGAGAGATACCTTCAAGCTCCTAAGTGAGCAGAGGGAAGGAGAAGCAAGAGGACTTCGAGCCGAGCTAGAAGCAACTCGGAAAGAACAAACCAATTTGTCCGAGCAGGTAAAAAGAGTCTTTGAAGTTAATGACACTAATTTGGGCGTGAAGGCTAATAGTTCGGTCCCGCAGGTTCAGCAAAAGCTCGATATAGTTGGGAAACTTCGCGCCAAGGTGGATGCAGTGAAAGCGGGGTCCGAGGAGTGGAAAAAGAACATGGACCGCCTTGCTTCTGAAAAGGAGGCTGTCCGGGCTCAACTGGCCTCGGTCGAGGCCCAACTCCAAATCTCGAAAGAGAGAGCCTTGGTGCAAGCCAAGGATATCGAGGAGTTACAGTCTCGGTTGGGCTCAGTGACTTCTGATCGAGAGAGATTGGCCTCAGAACTGTCAGCGGCCAAATCAGAGGCCGAAATAGCCATGGCTAATGCTGATGCAATGGTGGCTGTTTACCGGTCCGATGCTGAAGCCGCTCAAGTTCGAGAAAAAGAGGTTGTTGAGGCTACTCAAGTTCGAGAAAATTGGGTTGCCGAGTATGCTAAGTGCCAATCTCGGAGGGAGACTCTAGAGGAGATCCATGCTCGTAACTTCGATCTTTCAGCTGAGATCGAGAATGCAAAAGAGCTCGAAGCTGAAGCCAGAGTGTTGGCCTTTCCCGATGATGATGATACTGGGAGTACGAGCGGTTCTGAGAGCGAAGGAGGCCTCGAGGGTGAAGATGCTCCTGGAGAGGACTAAGTCCTTTTAGTATTTTTTTGTGTTTGTTATAAGACTGTTTCGGTCTTCCGTAAAGAAATTTTGATAGGGTCGTCTTGCTTTGTAAATGATTTTGACATGAATATAAAAACTTTCTTCTTTTCATAGCTTCTGAATCTTTCTCCCTTTGTAAACTTATTCGAAAATGCCTTAGCGTTGAATATTTATTCGAAGGTCCAAGATTGAGATAGTAAGGACCGATAATAGGTACTGCGCTCGACCATTTCTTATAGGTAGTCCCCGAGTGAATCCTCGAACTTGAACTGAGGTGGCCCTTCACTACTAAAAATCTGCTAAAAATCGACCAACTATTTCCGACCAACGTTGGTCGGTCAAAAAAAGCGATCAAAAACCGTCCAGGTTGGACGGAAACTGGGAAATATTTTTTTGCATTTTTTTAAAACTAAATACCGACCAACGTTGGTCGGTAAATTGGTCAACGAATTGATCCAGCTGGTCAGACAAGAAAATTTTGGATTACCGACCAACGTTGGTCGGTAATCTGGATCCAATTTTTTAAATTTTAATAATTATTTTATTATTTAAAATGTTTTATAATATTTAAGAATTTATATTTAAAATTACCGACCAACGTTGGTCGATTAATGTAGGGGAAGCATTTACCGACCAACTTTGTTCGGTAATTGTTATTTTCTGCAAAATAACCGACCAAAGTTGGTCGGTTATTACGTCAACATTGATCAAACTTTCGAATTACTTTTATATTTACTATCTAAATAATATAAATATAATTCGTTAACACTTTTGTAATACAAATAATGAATACACTAACATATACTATATATAACATACTATTTGTAAATTGATTCATCGACTTATAACTTACTTAGATGCATCGATGAATATTAAAAACAAAACGTTTGACCTATATCGACTAATAGTAAAAACAAAACGTCTCGACTTATATCGATTAATCTAGCTATGCCATGCATTATTAGTGATGAATTAATGAAAAATAAAAGAATTAATACTAAACATCTTTGACATATATATATATATATATATATATATATATATATATATATATATATATATATATATATATATATATATATATATGGATCACAAATTAAATAAACGAAAGAAGATATTAGTATTAAGTAAACGAGTTAAATTAATTGGTCAAACATGGTCAAACTTTAACAAGCTATATATATACACACTAACATATACTATAACAAGCTATATATATAGTTAAAGTATTACAGTGAAGTGTGTTTGTGTGTGTATATATATATATATAAGAACACGAAGCGCTAGGACCACAGGGTCGGGTTCTTTTAGGGATAGACTTGGGAATATACTAATTAGTATATATACTTTATCATCAAATATATCTATTACTTATAACTTACTTAGATGTATCGATGAATATTAATCGATGATTCATCAAAACGTCTCGACCTATATATCGATTAATCTATGTCATGCATTATTAGTGATGAACGAATGAAAAAAGAAGTTATTAGCATCAATTACAATATAGTGTATGTGTGTGTGTGAGAAATTACTCACATACTTAATTATAACTTAGAAAATTTACTTAGATAGATGCTATTATAATTTATTAAAATTAAATAGTTAATATAATTATTTATAAAGATTATGCTTATAGTTTATAATTATTTATAATAATTGCATAGTTAAATAAAATAAATGCTTGTAGTTTATAATATTTTAAGAAAAAAAACATAAAAAAAAAAAGAATTTAATTTTTTTTAATAAAAAAACCGACTAAAGTTGGTCGGTTTTTGGTCAAACGGTCAACACTTAATGTACCGACCAAAATTACCGACCAACTTTGGTCGGTAATTCTAAAATCAGAGAATTGAAAAACGGGGGAAACCCCCATTTCTTTGAAATTTTCCCCTCTTCACTCAAAACCTTCCCCTCTCCTTCTCCCAACCCTCGCCCTCGCCGTCCAGCCCTCGCCCTCGCCGCGCCATCGCCATCGCCGCTGCCACTGCCACTGCCGCCCCTCTCCTTCTCCATCTCCTAAAAATTCTAGGTTTGAATTACAACCCATTTATTTATTATTTCTAGGTTTTGTTAATTAGTTATGAATTAGTTTCAATTGATTAATGTTTCAATTATTTGAACATTGCATTTTATTGAGGATTAGGGTTTAGGTCTTGTTTTAATTAGTTTTGTTAATTAGTTTTATTAACTAATTAGTTTTATTAATTAGTCAATTAGTTATGAATTAGTTTAGTTTAGGGTATGGGTTGAATTTTTTTAGTTTAGTTAGTTTATGTTTAAACTCGTAGGATATGAATTGAAATTTTAGTTTTTAGGATTTGTTCTTGTGAATTGAACTTTTAGGATATGAATTGAACTTTTAAGATATGAATTGGACCTTTTGGATATGAATTGAACTTTTAGGATATAAATTGGTGTAATTAGAAAAAAATAATTATCTTGAATTAACTAAAAAAGATATAATTAATTTATAATTGTAGAATAAATTAATTTGTTCTTGTGAATCGAACTTTTAGGGTATGGGTTGAATTTCTTTAGTTTAGTTAGTTTATGTTTAAACTCGTAGGATATGAATTGAAATTTTAGTTTTTAGGATTTGTTCTTGTGAATTGAACTTTTAGGATATGAATTGAACTTTTAAGATATGAATTGGACCTTTTGGATATGAATTGAACTTTTAGGATATAAATTGGTGTAATTAGGAAAAAATAATTATCTTGAATTAACTAAAAAAGATATAATTAATTTATAATTGTAGAATAAATTAATTTGTTCTTGTGAATCGAACTTTTAGGGTATGGGTTGAATTTCTTTAGTTTAGTTAGTTTATGTTTAAACTCGTAGGATATGAATTGAAATTTTAATTTTTAGGATTTGTTCTTGTGAATTGAACTTTTAGGATATGAATTGAACTTTTAAGATATGAATTGAACCTTTTGGATATGAATTGAAGTTTTAGGATATAAATTGGTGTAATTAGAAAAAAATAATTATCTTGAATTAACTAAAAAAGATATAATTAATTTATAATTGTAGAATAAATTAATTTGTTCTTGTGAATCGAACTGTTAGGGTATGGGTTGAATTTTTTTAGTTTAGTTAGTTTATGTTTAAACTCGTAGGATATGAATTGAAATTTTAGTTTTTAGGATTTGTTCTTGTGAATTGAACTTTTAGGATATGAATTGAACTTTTAAGATATGAATTGGACCTTTTGGATATGAATTAAAATTTTAGGATATAAATTGGTGTAATTAGGAAAAAATAATTATCTTAAATTAACTAAAAAAGATATAATTAATTTATAATTATAGAATAAATTAATTTGTTCTTGTTTTATTTGTATAGATGGAACATCGTACTTGGATGTACAATAGAAATTATCCTAATCGGCGGGGATTGCGCGAAGATTTTGTAGAAGGGGTTGATGACTTTATTAGACATGCAATGTCACTTCCACCATACCAAAGTGAAGGAGTAATTAGGTGCCCTTGTGTCAGGTGCGATTGTATGAAGTTTAAAAAATCGGAGGAAGTTAAGCTTCATCTTTATAGGAAGGGGTTTATAGAGAATTACTTTGTGTGGACTAATCATGGAGAGATCGATGGTAGCCGTAGGATATTTCATAACATGGTTGTTGGTGAAAGTAGTAGGTCGGTGGAGAATACAAATCTTGATTCTAGAATTCAGGATATGGTTGCGGATACTTTTGGGGGTGAGCCCAATGAAAATGTTGAACAAACTCCTAATGATGACGCAAAACGTTTTTATGAACAGTTAGAGGAAGCTAGTCGTCCACTACGTGAAGGAAGTCCGCACTCTGAGCTGTCTGTTGCAGTTAGATTACTAAGTATCAAATCTAATTGGAATATTTTTCAAGCAGTCATGGATTCTTTTATTGACCTTATGAGTGAACTAGTTGACCCTAATATCAACTTACCTGGTGATTTCTATAAGGTGAAGAGATTGGTTTCTAAGTTAGGACTTTCGTCAATGAGAATTGATTGTTGTGAAGATGGTTGCATGTTATATTATAAAGATGATGCAACTTTAGACAATTGTAAATTTTGCGAAAAGCCTCGTTTCAAGAGGCTTTCCAGCGGGAATATGGTCGCTGTCAAGGCGATGCATTATTTACCTCTTATACCTAGGTTAAAGAGGTTATATGCGTCGATGCGTTCTGCTCCTCATATGAGATGGCACTTTGAAAATAGAAGACCACCTGGTATTATGTGTCATCCTTCAGATGGAGAAGCTTGGAAGCACTTTGATAGGACATATCCAGATTTTGCTAGTGAACCAAGGAACATTCGGTTAGGTCTGTGTGCCGATGGCTTCACGCCTTTTTCTATATCTGCGACACCATATTCATGTTGGCCTGTCTTTCTTACACCTTATAATCTACCACCTGAGTTGTGTATGACTAGTCCATATATATTCTTAAATTGTATTATCCCCGGTCCACGTAATCCGAAAAGTTTGATTGATGTATATTTGCAACCTTTGATTGATGAGCTAAAACAATTGTGGTATGATGGTGTTGAAACATATGACATATCAACCAAGCAGAATTTTAATTTGCGTGCTAATTTAATGTGGACTATTAATGATTTTCCTGCGTATGGAATGTTGTCTGGGTGGATGACTGCTGGGAAGCTAGCTTGTCCTTACTGCATGGAAAATAGTAAAGCGTTCACTTTGAAACATGGCCGAAAGCAATCATGGTTTGATTGTCACCGTCAATTCTTGCCTGATGATCATGAGTTTAGAAGGATGAAAAATGCATTCAAAAAGAATAAAGTGGAATATGATTCTCCACCTCCGATACTTTCAGGTGAGGAAATTTGGGAGAGGGTCCAGAACTTCAGTAAAGTTACTGAGGCTCCACCTTATAGATTCCCCGGATATGGTGTTAATCATAATTGGACGAAACAGAGTATATTTTGGGAGTTGCCTTATTGGAAGGATAATCTTCTCCGACACAACCTTGATGTCATGCATATTGAGAAGAATTATTTTGATAATTTGTTCAACACAGTGATGGATGTTAAAGGTAAGACAAAAGATAACCCGAAGGCTAGAATGGACTTACAAGAATATTGCAGGCGGCCTAAATTATACTTGCAGACAGCAAACAATGGTAAGGTGTTCAAGCCCAAAGCAAGTTACACATTTACTTTGGAGGAAAGATGACAAATTTGTGATTGGGTTACGAAATTGAAGATGCCTGAGGGTTATGCGTCGAATCTTGAAAAAAAAGTAGATATGGAGGTAGGGAAGTTGAGCCATTTGAAAAGTCATGACTGCCATATTTTCATGGAGACCTTAGTGCCTATTGCATTTTGTGGTTTGCCTGAAAGAATCTGGAAACCCATCACAGAGATTAGTTTGTTTTTCAAAGACTTGTGTTCTACCACATTAAGGGAAGAAAACCTACTTCGGATGGACCAGAACATCCGTGTAATTTCTAGTAAGATGGAAAAAATATTCCCATGTGGTTTCTTTGATGTGATGGAACACCTTCCAATACACCTTGTACACGAGGCACGACTTGGAGGGCCTGTTCAATGCAGATGGATGTATCCCTTTGAGAGGTAATATTATAAGTTTGATGTAATATTCTATTTTATTTGAATGTTCTTGGCTAACATGAGATTATGTAGGACAATTGGCAAATGCAAACAATTTGTTAAGCAGAGGAATAAGATTGAAGGATCTATATGCGAAGCCTATCTTGCAAAGGAAACTGCACATTTTTGTTCTTATTATTTTGAGAGTAACGTGCCATGTTCTAGGAATAGGCCCAATAGGCACACGGTCGAATGTGTGAATGATCCATTATATCCACCAATGTCCATATTCAATCAACCAGGCCGATGTTCTAAGGATGTTGGAAAGAGAAGTTTGAGTGATATGGAGTACAAGTCAGCTACACTTCATGTGTTGCTAAATTGTCCCGAAGTTGTACCATTTCTCAAGTAAGTATTGATTTATTAGTTATCAAAATGTAAAATTTGCTGTGACTACATATTGATGCAACTACTAAAAATATTTGATATGTCACAGTCACTTCGTGGGTCAATTTGGCTATGATGCTGTATATACGAGATTTGATACGTGGTTCAAACAGTTTGTAAGTGTATATATATATATATATATATATGTAGTGAATGTATAAAAATTGATTCATAAGTTGTGCTAACTTATGAATTTTTTTAACTCTATGTAGGTAAATAATCCAAATAATGGTGTAAATCAATTTTTGAAAGATATATCTTGGGGACCTGGGCTTCAGGTCACAACAATGTCTAAGTACGTAGTGAATGGTTATAAGTTTCATACAGAGGATTGCTCTAAAAATAAAAATAGCAACAACAGCGGGGTGTGGGTTCAAGGTGGTGATGGCAACCAAGTTGGAGATATTGATTATTATGGTGTGGTCAAAGAAATATTACAACTAGAATATACAGGTTGGCCATATAAGAAATTGATACTCTTTAGATGCAAGTGGTTTGACCCAAATCCAACAAGAGGTACAAGAGTACACAACCAATACAACATAATTGAGGTTAATCATACGAGGGAGTATGATCGCTATGATCCTTTCATAATTGCACATAACGTTAGGCAAGTGTATTATGCTCCTTATCCATTGCGGCGGAATAAGTCCGATTGGTGGGTTGTAATAAAAACTAAGCCTGTAGGTAGGGTGGAAGTCGAGAATGTATTAGATGTTGCATATCAAAACGATATCTCCAATGTTCACCAAATAGTGGACGATCAGTTAGAAAATGATTTGGAACATCCTGAACGCATATTGGAAGAAATTGATATAAATGAAGTAACAATTATAGAAAATGAGGACGAAGAATCAACTGATGAAGCTCAAACAAGTGAGGACGAAGAATTCTCGGACGAGGAACAATACGTCGATGAGGATTAAAAAGTTGGTTTTTTAAAGCACTCTCGTTTTATAGCTAGCTTCTTATATGTTTCAATCTAAATGTGTATTATATTATGCAGATGGAAGGCAAGGGTCAAGGTAACAATGACCCTACTAGTTCTCGGGGTCGAGAAAAGGGTAGGAAGGGAAAAAGGAGGGTAGAAAATAATACTCCCTCTTGTCCACCCTTTTCAGAGATGCCTATGTCTTATCCTCCACCACACGGCAATACTGAGCTGCCACAGCATCACGAGCTGTACACCTTCATTCAGACACCCAGTCTTCCATCACAGGGCCATAGGACTATACGTCCGACATACAGTCCAGCTGCCTCACAGCCATCTGCATCACATCTACATTGATCACATCCCTACATATCACAGTCACATGGATCGCATCCACCCATGTCATAGCCACTCGGGTCACAGCCACTCGGTCACAGCCATCGGTATCACATCCACTTGGGTCGCATCCAGCAATGTCGCAGTCACAGGGATCGCAACCATCTTCATCATCGACTCCATCTATTGCAGGCCTTCGCCTGCGAGGCATTAGCTCTGACCCGTCTACACCGTCTTCACATGCCTCTGATACACATGCTTCGGATGGTGATGACGAGGTAGTGCATTATGATCGATATGGCAGGATCATCATAGTCCCTGAGGGTGATGGGTAAGTGTTATTCATTATTTTTGCGTCTATTGATTTGTAACATTTTTACTAAGATATTAATGTATTTTTATTATTAAATTGCAGGTTCAGGCCGGGTTATAAGACTACGAGGATAATCACCAATGCCATCAGAAAGCTTTATGATGGCCCTTATGCGACTTGGACTGATTGCCCATTCTCACTGAAGGAGAAAATTTTCAACCAATTTAAGGTATAAATGTTCTTTTAAACAGTTTAATAATTTATATTTATGATGTTTCCATCTAATATTTAACTTTTGAAATACAGAGCAAGTGTGTATGGGAAGACCGCTATAGCGCGGAAGTGACTACAAATTTTCATCATAAAACTCGCAAGAGATTGGCGGATGCTTTCTCGGATGCTAGAAAGAAGAACAAGAGGCCTGGCTGGTTACTTTAGAAATTGTGGAATGATTTGCAAAGGCAATGGCTTACCGCAAAGTTCTTAGAGAGGAGCGAAAAAGGAAAGAAAGCTCGTGCATCCGAGAAGGGAGGCTCCTTGCACACTGGAGGTGCGATCAGCCTAGGGACAATAAAAAGAAGATTGGTACGTAATTGCTTAAATTATTTTACTTTTCTAAGTATATCTATTCTGTTTATTAACTAAATTAATTTGTTTTTAGGAAAAGAAGTATGGGCATCCAATGAGTCATGATGAGCTATTCAAGGAGACACATATTGTGAAGAAGAAGAAAGAGGGGGATCAAGATAGGTGGGTCGAGGACCGGGCCTCGACTGCATATGTAAGCTTTCAATTTTATTTAAGTAATATAATTTACTTTTATAAAAATTTTGAAATACTGATTTAATTTAAAATAATATAGGGTCGCTACCAAAGTAACGTGGAGGAATTCATCCGTAGTCATCCAGCTGGTGAATCGGGTGAGCCAACCCAACCTTCGGACGAGGATGCTGAAAGAATATGCTTGGAGTCTGTTGGCGGTCCAAAATGGGGGAAGGTATACGGGCTTCCTACTAAAAACTTCCATCGCTATAAGTGTGGAATGCGAGGAATAGGGACTTCCTCGCAAGGCGAGCAACTTAATAGGGAGAGCCTCTCCGCTATGCGGGAGACAGTGACAAAGCTCACATCAGAGCTAGAAGCGGCCAAGGAAAGAGAAAGGCTTAGAGATGCTCAATTCCTTGGCATGCAAGCTCAGATCAGAACTCTCCTATCTAGTGGAGCTTTTCCGTTGCCCCGATCTCGTGAGTCATCTCCAGAGGGTCGACCTCCACGTGATCGTTCCTCTCGTCCTGCTCGTGATCGTTCCTCCCGTCCTCCCCGCGATCGTGCTTCCCGTCCTCCACAAGACCGTTCTCTATATCGTCTTGTAAATGAAAGTTCATCAGACGGTGATGATGATGTTGTAAAAAATATCCCTTGACTTTTATATACTTTGAACTAGACAAATAGAACCAATTTTGAACTAGTTGTAATTAGTTTTAACTTGGTTTTGGATTTTTATGTTCAATTAAACTTTAATTTGTTAGTTTTAAAGTATTTATTGAATGTTTTGGTTGTTGTTGTTGTTGTTGTTGTTGTTGTTGTTGTGTTTTTGTTATTGTTGTTGTTATTGTTGTTGTTATTGTTGTTGTGTTGTTGTTGTTGTTGTTGTTGTTGTGTTATTGTTGTGTTGTTATTGTTGTTGTTGTTATTGTGTTGTTGTATTGGTATGCTGGCAGGTGGTGTAGCTGCCAAAACATGCATTTTATGCCAAAATTAAACCTAGAAAAACCGACCAATTTTAATAAAAAAAATTATTTTTCCAAAATACCGACCAAAGTTGGTCGGTTAATGAACATTGAATTCCCAGAATTCAACATTACCGACCAACTTTGGTCGGTATTTTGCTTCCATTGTTGAGATTACCGACCATAGTTGGTCGGTAATGTTTAATTTTAATTATTTTTAAAAAATATATATATTCAATTACCGATCAAAGTTGGTCAGTTTTTTTTTAATTTTATTAATTAATAAAAAAAATATAATTTAGTTAAACCGACCAACTTTGGTCGGTAAAATTAAATTAATAAAATATATTTTCGACCAAAGTTGATCGGTAAGTAATTAAACTTGTCAGATGGTCGTTTTAATATACCGACCAAAGTTGGTCGGTAATTTCCGACCAACTTTGGTCGGTAAGCCATTCCGACCATCAAAACACCGTCCACACCGTAATGGTCGCATTTTGGTCGGTAATTTGCCATAACCGACCAACGTTGGTCGGTTTTTTGGTCGGTTTTTAGCGAATTTCTAGTAGTGCTTAGGCTTGATAGATTGATTCCAAATGAAAATGGTTTGCTCAAACTTGAGGCAGAGTAACCTTTTTCTTAAGCTTGACGCGTAGTTCTTGGTTCGGGGTAGTAGTTCGAGCTTGAATCAATGTGGTCCTTGGGCTTTGTTGGTGGGTGGGAGTGATTTCTCAGATTCTAAGTGAAAAAATAGCCCTTAGGCTTAATGGTCGAGTGAGTGTTTGCTCGAACTTGAAAGAAGTGTAGCTCTTAGGCTTTACGATCGAGTGAGTGTTTGCTCGAACTCGAAATAAGAGTAGCCCTTAGCCTTAATGGTCGAGTGAGTGTTCGCTCGAACTCGAAGTAAGAGTAGCCCTTAGGCTTAATGGTCGAGTGATTGTTCGCTCGAACTCGAAATAAGAGTAGCCCTTAGGCTTAATGGTCGAGTGAGTGTTTGCTCGAACTCAAAGTAAGAGTAGCCCTTAGGCTTTATGATCGAGTGAGTATTTTCTCGAACTCGAAATAAGAGTAGCCCTTAGGCTTAATGGTCGAGTGAGTGTTTGCTCGAACTCGAAGTAAGAGTAGCCCTTAGGCTTTATGATCGAGTGAGTGTTTGTTCGAACTCGAAATAAGAGTATCCCTTAGGCTTAATGGTCGAGTGAGTGTTTGCTCGGACACGAAGTAAGAGTAGCCCTTTGGCTTTATGATCGAGTGAGTGTTTGCTCGAACTCAAAATAAGAGTATCCATTAGGCTTAATGGTCGAGTGAGTGTTTGCTCGAACTCGAAATAAGAGTATCCATTAGGCTTAATGGTCGAGTGAGTGTTTGCTCGAACTTGAAGTAAGGGTAGCCCTTAGGCTTTATGATCGAGTGAGTTTTTGCCCGAACTCGAAATAAGAGTAGCCCTTAGGCTTAACGGTCGAGTGAGTGTTTGCTCGAACTCGAAACGAAAATAGCCCTTAGGCTTTTATGGCCGAGTGAGTTTTTGCTCAAACTCGAAATAAGAGTAGCCCTTAGGCTTTATGGTCGAGTGAGTGTTTGCTCGAACTCGAAATAAGAGTAGCCCTTAGGCTTTATGGTCGAGTGAGTGTTTGCTCGAACTCGAAACGAAAACAGCCCTTAGGCTTTTTTGGTCGAGTGAGTGTTTGCTCGAACTCAAAATAAGAGTAGCCCTTAGGCTTCATGGTCGAGTAAGTGTTCGCTCGAACTCGAATTAATGTACGAGCTTGGTCTCGTTGATATTTCGGTTGGCAGTCCCCAATTTATGGGGTAATTTTTCAAACTCCGGTGATGGTCAGCCCTTAAGCCTGTTTGCATAATAGATCACGAAATAGAAGAATCTTTCCGAGATATGAGAAATCGGTAAAGAAGAAATTTCTCTTTATAAGTTATTATACATGTGTTGACAAGAGTGGGTTGCTCTAGTGGTAAGAACCCTCCACTTCCAACCAAGAGGTTGTGAGTTCGAGTCACCCTAAGAGCAAGGTGGGGAGTTCTTGGAGGGATGAGCCGAGGGTCTATCGGAAACAACCTTTCTACCCAAGGGTAGGGGTAAGGTCTGCGTACCCACTACCCTCTCCAGACCCTACTAGTGGGATTATACTGGGTTGTTGTTGTTGTTGTTGTATACATGTGTTCATGTTTTGTGCCAGGGCTCGAGCAAACTACACGGGCATAGTTCATTTGACCATTTTGCCATTACAATTTTTCCTATCAAGACCCTGTTTCCATGAAGTAACTTTCTTGGATCGAACTTGATAATCAAACTTGATATATTCGAGGGTAACGCCCCCCAGTATTCGAGGTTGATTGTAAAGAGGCCTCAGATACTGTTGAATTGTTCTAAGTTAGCACGATCAATGGTTGCCTCATTAAAAACCTTGCCGAAAAATCCATTTGGGATAAAACTGGTCTATGGGAAAAAGAGTGCAACGCGTGCTTTCGGACCTAAAGGCTTTGAGTTGAATAATCCATCCCTGTTCCTGATCGAACACCTGCAAGGGTTAATTCTGAAATACAAATGAACATAGGAGGGTCATACCT
The DNA here is from genome assembly GCF_000390325.3 of Nicotiana tomentosiformis. Classification (NCBI taxonomy): domain Eukaryota; kingdom Viridiplantae; phylum Streptophyta; class Magnoliopsida; order Solanales; family Solanaceae; genus Nicotiana; species Nicotiana tomentosiformis. The sequence goes on along the minus strand of NC_090820.1, from coordinate 12,719,123 downwards.
TAGCAGTAGTATCGTTTTAGGTGTGACACATTCCAATTGCTCGGTAGTTGTTTGCCGTTTATCACGCCGAGCTTGTAGGAACCTTTTCCGACGATTTCGAGAGCCTGAAATGGTCCTTCCCAATTCGGACCTAGTTCCCCGTCATTCGGATTTCAGGTGTTGAGGGTGACTTTCCTTAGCACCAAGTCCCCGACTTTAAAATGTTGAAGATTGGTTCTTCGATTTTAGTATCTTTCGATCCGTTATTTTTGGGGAGCTAATCGGACGAGAGCGGCCTCTCATTTTTCGTCCAATAATTCTAGGCTCGTGTTTATGGTTTTGTTATTCGACTCCTTTGTTGCATATCAAAACCTAATGCTAGGTTCTCCGACCTCCACTGGGATCAGAGCTCCGGTGCCATAGACCAATGGGAATGGCGTTGCTCCGGTACTGGATTTCAATGTTGTGCGATATGCCTATAGGACCTTTGGTAGTATTTCTCTCCATTTTCCTTTAGCTTCGGTCAATCTCTTCTTAAGATTTTGGATGATGGTTTTGTTGGTCGATTTGGCTTGTCCGTTCCTGCTGGGGTGATACGGTGTTGATAGGATCCTTTTGATCTTGTGATCCTCGAGAAATTTAGTTACTTTGTTGCCAATGAATTATTTTCTATTATCACATACAATCTCGGCCGGCATCTCGAATCGATATATGATGTGGTCCCAAATGAATTCTATCACTTCTTTTTCTCTGACTTTCTCGAAAGCCTGTGCTTCAACCCATTTAGAGAAATAATCAGTCATAAACAAAATAAACTGAGCTTTACATAGGGCTAATGGAAGAGGGCCGAGGATGTACATCTCTGAAAGGCTATGGAGATAGGACCAAGCGGAGTAGCTCCCCGGGTTAATGAATCATGGGCGCATGTCTTTGGCATTTTTCGCACTTTTCGAATGAACTCCTTCGCATCTTTGCCCATATCGGTCCAATAATACCCTGCTCTGATCGCTTTGTGGATTAGCGAATCAGAACTGGAATGGTTTCCACAAGTGCCCTGGTGAATTTCCCGTAGTATGTAATCGGTATCTCCTGGTCCCAAACATATTTCCAATGGTCCATCGAAAGTCCTTCTAAATAGCGTTCCGTCTTCGGATAGGGTGAACCATGCTGCCTTTGTGTGCAAGGCTCTCGATTCCTTTGGATCTGATGGAAGCTTCCCGTTCTTAAAGTACTCTATATATTTGTTTCTCCAATCGTAGGTTAGACTTGTGGAATTTATCTCAGCGTGACCTTCTTCAATCACCTATTTTATGAGTTGTACGACAGTCCTCGAGTTGAGTTCGTCATCTTCGACCGATGAACCTAAGTTCGCAAGAGCGCCGGCCTCGCTGTTCTGTTCTCGGGGTACATGTTGCAAAGTCCATTCTTTAAATTGATATAGAGTCACCTGTAATTTATCCAAGTACCTTTGCATCCGATTTTCTCGGACTTTAAAAGTACCGTTAACTTGTTTTACCACGAGGAGGGAATTACACTTAGCCTCTATGATCTCCGCTCCCAAGCTTCTAGCTAGTTCGAGTCCTGCAATCATGGCCTCATACTCTGCCTCATTGTTAGTCAATTTTGTAGTTCTGATAGACTGTCTAATTACTTACATGTGTGTGATTTTAGTACAATGCCTAATCCGGCCCCCTTCGCATTCGAGGCACCGTCCGTGAAAAGGGTCCAGGCTCCCGAAGAGGTACCTAATTTTATAAGTAGCTCTCTTTTAATCTCGGACACGAGGGCCAGCGAAAAGTCAGTCACGAAGTCCGCCAAGATTTGGGATTTGATAGCGGTTCGGGGTCAATACTCGATATCGTACCCACCGATTTCTATGGCCCATTTGGCCAATCGACCCGAAAGCTCGAGTTTGCACAAAATGTTTCAAAGAGGATAAGTTGTTATAACATGTATCAGATGAGATTGATAATATGGTTTTAATTTCCTAGAGGCGCTTATTAAATCAAGCGTTAAATTTTCTAAGTGTGGATATCTAGTTTCACCTAAGGTCTGACTGACATAATAAACAGGGAATTGCGTACCTCATTCTTCTCGAACTAAAATACCACTTATCGCTATCTCCGATACAGCTAAGTACATGTAAAGCTGCTCGTCCACCTTTGGGGTATGAAGCAGCGGAGGGCTCGATAAATACCGCTTCAGTTCTTCCAAAGCATGCTGGCATTCCGGAGTCTATGCAAAGTTGTTTTTCTTCTTAAGTAGTGAGAAAAATCGGTGGCTTATATCTGATGATCTCGAAATGAATCGTCCCAGGCAGTTATTCTCCCTATTAACCTTTGCACGTCTTTTACATTATCGACTACTGTGATGTCCTCGATAGCTTTGATTTTATCGGAGTTGATCTCGATTCCTCGATTGGACACCATGAAACCAAGAAATTTGCCCGAGCCAACCCCGAATGCACATTTCTCGGGGTTGAGCTTGATATTATACTTCTTTAGTACGTCGAAAGTTTCCTGCAAATGCTTTAAATGGTCCTCTGCTCGCAGGGACTTAACTAACATGTCATCAATATAAACTTTCATTAATTTACCTATTTGTTTTTTGAACATTCGGTTTACTAGGCATTGATAAGTTGCACCAACATTTTCTATACCGAATGGCATTACGTTATAACAGTAGGTACCGTACTTAATGCTGAACGAGGTCTTTTCCTGATCTTCCGGGTTCATCTGTATCTGCTTGTACCCGGAGTAGGCATCGAGAAAACTGAGAATCTCGTGGCCGGCCATGGCATCTTTCATACGATCGATGCTAGGCAAAGGAAAGGAATCCTTAGGGCATGCCTTGTTCAGGTCTTTATAATCTATATACATTCTAAGTTTGTTTCCCCTTTTAGGGACTACCACTATATTTGTCAGCCATTCGGGGTATTTTACTTCTCGAATGGATCCTATTTTAAGAAGTTTGGTTATCTCGTCCTTGATGAAGACATGTTTGACCTCAGACTGGGGCCTTCTTTTTTGCTTTACCGAATGGAATTTCGGATCCAAGCTCAGTTTATGAGTGGTTATTTCTGATAGGAATCCTGTCATGTCAAGATGGGACCAAGCGAAACAGTTCACGTTAGCTATAAGAAATTGAATAAGCTTTTACCTGAGCTCGGGATCTAACCCCGTGCCCAGGTATACCTTTTGCTCTGGCAGATGTTTGATTAGTATGATTTGCTCCAGTTCTTCGACCGTTGATTGGGTAGCGTCGAAATCATCGGGGACCAAGAAGGATCGAGGAATCCCATAATCATCATCTTCGTCAGTCTCCTGTTTTTCTAGTTGGGCCGAGGCTGACGTTTGTGATTGCTATTTGGTGTCCTATTCCTCCTTCGAATTCGATCCCTTTGTCGATGATAGTGAGGATATCGGAATCACTTCATCGACGACAAATATTTCTTTTGCGGCTGGTTGCTCCCCATAGACCGTTTTGATTCCCTCGGATGTTGGGAAGTTCAGAACCTGGTGAAGGGTCGAGGGTGCTGCTCTCATGTTGTGGATCCATGCCCTCCCGAACAGGGCTTTATATCTCATATCACCCTCAATTACATGGAACTTCGTTTCCTGGATGGTCCCGGCCACCTTTACTGGCAAGATTATCTCGCCCTTAGTAGTTTCACATGCCATATTAAATCCATTCAGTATCAGGGTAGCAGGTACGACCTGGTCCTTTAGACCGAGTTGCTCTACGACCCTTGATCGAATGATGTTGGCCGAACTACCTGGATCAATTAACACACATTAAACTTGAGTTTTATTCATAAGTATGGATATTACCAGTGCATCGTTATGGGGTTGCATGATTCCTTCCGCGTCTTCGTCACTAAAGGACAATGTTCCTTTAGGTGTGTAATCTTGAGTCAGAGATCGCTTTTCTCTTACAATAGACATCTTAGTGCGTTTAAGCACCGGTCCCTGGGGGACGTCGATCCCTCCGATGATCATGTGGATGATGTACTGTGGCTCTTCTTGTTCATTTTTTCTATTGAAATATCTGTTTTTGAAATGGTTTTTGGCCCGGTCACTTAAACATTCTCGAAGGTGCCCTTCATTGAATAACCGAGCTACCTCCTCTCTCAATTGCCTGCAGTCTTTGGTTTTGTGGCCATAGGTGCCATGATACTTGCACATTTGATTGGGATTTCTCTGAGCTGGATCGAACTGTAGAGGTCGAGGCCACTTAGTATCTTTGATGCGTCCGATAGCCGACACGATGGCAGATACATCAATGTTGAAGTTATATTCTGATAATCGTGGTGCTTCATTAAGTCCGGTATGCTTGTCGAACCCATTTTTGTTCATCAGCCCCCGAGACCCTTGGCCTCGATCACTTCTCCTTTCTCCTCGTACGGAGTTACGTGCAGGTTCGCTACCCCTACGATCTCCATTATACGGCCGATATCGATCCTTGTTTGACCTTGGTTCTCGGTCGATGTCCCTTTTAATAACGGACCTAGACCCCAACTGGTCGTCTTCAACTCTGATCTTCGATTGATATCGATTTTGCACATCGGCCCAAGTGATAGCCGAGTACTCGATCAAATTCTTCTTCAACTATCATGAAGCCATCGAGCTCCGCTCATTCAGCCTTGAGTGAAAGCTTGTACAACCCAATCGTCAGTGACCAGTGGTAGATCTATTTGTTCTGTTTGGAAATGAGATACGAACTCTCTTAGCATCTCGTCGTCCCTTTGCCTTACCTTGAAAAAGCACGACTTCCTGGTCTAGACTTTTATGGCTCCGGCGTGTGCTTTTACGAAAGAATCTGCAAGCATAGCAAAAGAATCAATAGAGTTAGACGGTAAATTATGATATCATATCATTGCCTCCTTTGACAGGGTTTCCCCGAACTTCTTCAGTAGTATGGATTCGATCTCGTCGTCTTCTAGATCGCTCCCTTTAATGGCACATGGGGTTGGTCGTTCCATTATATTTACGAATTTCGGGCATGCGAAACTTCTTTGGGATCGGTTTAGGAGCCGCGCTCGGGGGGGGGGGGGAAGGTTTTTGTATGAATTGTTTGGAATCAAGCCCTTCAATATTGATGGTTCTCCCGGGATCTGATCAACCCTGGAGTTATAAATTTCTACTTTCTTTTCGTTTGCTTCAATCCTCTTTTTTCCTGACTCAATTCATTTTGTCAGTTCCTCTAACACCTTAATAATTTCGGGATTAGTCCCCGATTCTTGTTCATTCGATCTTACTACAGCTGGCCTCGTTTCGTGGGTGACTTCTTGGGGTGGACCGGGCTCGGCCCTGCTCGGTGCCTGGGTTTGGCTCTGCAACTGAGCTATCGCTACCTGCTGAGCTTGCAATATTTCGAAAATCATATGCAGGTTGATCCCGTCTTCTCCAACATTTTGGGCATTTTGAACTGTAGATCGTATTCCACCATGAATGTTGTTTTCGAGGTCGGAACGCTGGTTCGCCTCGATGGCCACATGCAAATTATCGTCAATTGAATCTATGGCTCGAACTCCAACGGGATCGACTGGTGGCCTTTCATCCCCGGTCGTCAGGTTGTTGTTCTCATCTTGAAGGTCAACTTCGTTGTCGATAGGTAGGCCATTAGTTGAGAGTTCGTCGTTTTTAACCTGTAATCAAAGATACTTCCAAGAGCAAGTGTAAAATAGTGTGTTTTGCAGAGATTCGTACCAAATAACCATTGTTATCCTTAGCCCCACGATGGGCGCCAAACTGTTTACTCGAAAAACGGATAGAGTTGAATTTATACATAGTTCTAAGGATACGTGGTACAACTTGGTACGAATCGAAAAGTAAGTAGAAATATATCGAATATTGATTGTATAAAGGAATGAAATACAAACCAAATTGAGTAGAGAATGATTTATAAACAAGCAAGATGAATCAATGTCCAAAGCCCAAAAAAGGATAATCTTTACTATATGTGTGTAAATCTCAATAATTTCTGAATATGAGAGTGTATCTATGTACGCTTCTCCCTTGATCCTGTTTATAGAAATGATACCCACTCTTAATATAGTGAAAAAATCCTACTTTGAATATATTAAAAAATACATAATGGGGGTCCCATGATAGATTAGTTAATTAGTTTTTCCTTAATTCCCGCCGAGATTCTCTCCCTAAATGTGACTGCAACGACTCTTTGTCTCTTAGCTCGATCTTGGTCGGTCTTGGTATTGGTCGATCTCCGGATCTCGAGCTCGATATTAACTCGAGCTCGATATTGACTCGGGCTCGGTATTGATCGGTCTCTGGCTCTTGAGCTCGATAACACTACTTCATATCATAGCTCGATATTGACTCGAGCTCGATATTGATCGGTCCCTCAATCTTGAGCTCGATAACCTGGCTTTACTTCTTATCTCGATGTTACAATGACGACCCTCAGTTCATCATGTTCCAATCTCGATTAATTAATCTCGATTAATTACACGAAGGGCAAACTCGAATTTGACCGTATACCACATGTATATATATATAAATTTTGGTTCCACCATCGAGGGTGGGACTGGGTGAAGGATTTTGAATCTCTACTAGTACCCTGCATAATATTGTTTTTTTTGAAACACCAAATTACACTTCTTAGATTCTTTTTGATCAACGAAGAGATTAATATATATTAAACTGTTGTTACAGTACAATTACTACGTGTGTCATTTATAACACTCAAGTTTCCAACGCAAGCTAAACTATTACAGACACTATCTGAAACATGTTTCTCTATACTTGCTCCTATACTATCCTTAAAGATTGCAACAGTAATTGCCCTAGGTGGTACTGGGAGGTAAACTAGTCTTCCATAATTTTCTCCCTTAGAACCTTCCTTAGCCAAGAGATGTGCCACCTTGTTTCCATCCTGAAGTTATGCCGAAGCACTGGGTTCTCCTTCTGCATTAGCAATTTGCAATCATTTATAATTGAAGCATAGATAAGTGAGTCTTTTTCAACATGTTAATGATCTCCGTGGAGTCCATTTCAATCTCCAGTGGCATGAACTGTTGAGATCAAAATAAGATGGTGCCCGCGAAAGTTAACAATGCAAAACTCAGAGTATAAAAGAATAACAAAAAAGACTATTATTTAAAGTGGTATGGTCAATTGACCTACATATAAAAATTAGTACAAAATAAAAAACTACCGAGAGAAAAAAATCTCCCCCTTAAAAGGGCTATTTGATGATTACATTGTGAATGCTATTGTTTTTGTTGTTTGAGAAGGAAACCTTAATTTATAGAAGTGCAAAACTTCTCCTCTAAGAAAAAGATATTTCAATTTATTTGAACCTATTTCCTTTTTAGTCCGTACAAAAAAAATGACCTTTCTCCTTATTTGGAAACAATTTAACTTTATGTAATGATTTATAGCCACACAAAATATATGTGCCTCATTTTACATCACAAGTTCAAAAGTCTTTTCTCTTTTATTAAATTTCGTATCTAGTCAAATGAGTTCACATAAATTGGGACGAAGGGAGTAAGACATATGAAGGAGATTTAATACTTTTAGGAGTATTTTTCCCTTTCCTTCAAGAAAGTGAGTCCTAATAGATTATCTCCATGCCTGTCTTAATGCAAGAAGCTCCGCATGAGTATGAGTAAGAGCAGAATCACACTTACAAAATTCTAATACCCATTCTCTTCTCCTTTCTTTAGATTATTATGAAAGGCACCATCAATATTAAACTTATAATAACCAATAGGGGGAGAGTACCATTTAATATTTATAATACACCTCTTAGATTCAATAACAAAGGTGTTCTAACTTCTGGACCAAAAAGAACGAAATTTAAAAGATGTCTTCTACATTACAATACTTCTAAAATAGGGGGAAATGCACAAAAACCCGATTTTGAGATCGTTGTACCTTAAGTTCAAATTATATTGCAAATTTATGCATTTCGGATACAACTTCAGGCATTCGTGATTGAAGTAACAAAAGTCGCGCCTGGAATTATCAATTTGCTCTGAAATTAGGAGGTCACATAGATAAATGAATTTCAGCCAATTATTACTGAAATTCAAGTATTTTTGTATGCATTTCAACTGAATATGGCTGAAGTGCAGCAATTTTTGTCTCCATCAACATATGACTGAAGTGTACAAAATGTAAATTGAATAGATCTTGAAAAAAAAAATACACAAATAAGAAATTATCGAAATCGCAAAGTTATAGCCATGTAATATTTCAACCGTTTACAACTATCTTTATTCCTATTGCTAATTTACTTATTGACTTATGATTTAAAACTTTGAATTAGATAATATTAGGATACTAATATTATAAGACAAATAAAAAATTTGCCATCAATCGGACCGGTGCCCCGGATGGGCCGAGAACCAAGCTAGCACCTGGGCCAAACTTCAAAAGGAAATTATAAATGACTAACTTTCCAAAATAGTTCCTGCCAGAAAAGATTGTGTTGCCTTAGTCTTAGATTATTGTTCTTTAATTTATGGGAAGGGCATAAAGTTGTTTATCTTGGTTACTATTTCTCAATCAATTGAAAATTTGGTGCAGGTGTATTACTTCCCTATAAATACATTGCTAAAATCAACAGATAAGACATCAAAAATAAACAATCATATAGTTATTGTAATACTACCACAAAAGTTGAAACAAAATGGAGAAAGCAACATTCCTTAAGATTTTCTTGATCTCTTTTTTGCTTATTTTGTTAGGTAAGCAATCTAGATTTATTCTACCTATATTATGTAGTTATTTTTTTTTCTTTTAAATAACTTATTCAACAACGTCTATATATGTTAGTAGGACAATCAAGTAATGCCGTGTTCGCATGCTCTAAGGATGCCGATTGCCCAATGAAATGCATAGACGCTGATGTCAAATGTGATTTGACTACGCACAAGTGCTTCTGTCCAAACCCTCCACAAGTAAATAATAATGGAGCAAAAAGAGTTCACAAGAAGGTCCGGAACTGACTTATGTTTGTTATTATTATGCAAATTGAATTATGATTTATGTTTTTTTTCCCTTTTTCATAAGTAATGAAGTTCAATAAAGATCTCTTATATTCAAAACTTGATGTTGGAAAAGGGTTTGCTAGCTCCCTTTGACTTTGTTAATGCCTTTGATTGTCAACGAATTTCTTCGAGCGAATTATATTTAAGGGATGTAAGAAAATTGCATCTAGATCAGAATTGTAAACTAGCCAAGCCTAACTTCAGACTTTTATTCAAACTGTGGCTAATTATTAAATACTTTTTAATTTTCAACTTTTCTTTAAACAACGGTCTTCTGAACGACTATTTGTGCATTTGCCCCAAAAATATTTTAAACGACAACCTTTTGTTTATGTTTGCAACCGACAACAAATTCTTGAATACAAGAAGGGATGAATTGGGTATGTATTTCTTGAATTTAGAACAATCTTTTGCAGTATAAAGTCAACTAAAACAGTTTTTAGTAAACTGCTCCTAGTAATTCTGGAAATTCTTTAAGATTAAGGGTGTGTTTGGTATAACTGAAAATGTTTTCCGTGGAAAATATTTTCCAAGAAATTTTTTTCTTGGAAAACAAGTAATAATCTTATTCATTTTTCGGTGTTTGGACGCATAAACTTCCAAACACATAAACCTCCGAACTCATAACTTTGGAACTTATAAAATTTCGAACATGTAAACCGAAAGATGAAAAAACTAAAACTGAAAATATATTAAAAAATATTTTTTTTCTAGAGGGAGAAGGGGGGGGGGGGGGGGTGTGCAGAAAAACGGAGAAAAAATAATTTAAAATTACAAAAAAAAGTACAGTTTGTTTTTTTTGCGGGGAGAGGGTAGTAGGGTGGGCGGTGACGAAAAAAATGAAATTTGAAAAAATAAAAGCTTTTTCTGAGAGAGGGGATGGGGTGGGTAGGCATGGGGTGAGGTTAGGTGGGTGGGTGTGGGGTGGGTTGGTGAGGGTGGGGAATAGAGTGGGGAAGGTTGAGAAGAAGTTTTGAAAAATATTTTTCCTTCTCTTGATAAAGAAAATATTTTCCTCCAATTGGAGGAAAATGAGTTCATAAGAAAAATATTTTCCAAAATATTTAAACCAACCAAACATGAAAAAATTAGAAAATATTTTTTGAAAAATATTTTCCTTCGTACGAAACACACTCTAAATTACTTCCTGATCTTGAGACCCTAAACTTAATATATACTTAATGAAAGCAAAAATACCGGTGCAGATTAAACAAGCGGTAACCAACGCAAGTTCAAAGAAGAGAAAAACAAACTCAGATTTTTATACTGAAACAGCAAACTATATCATATAATCAGTATTGACGGCATAAAACTAAAAATCTAAAATAGCTGAATAGTGTATACCAAATTGTAAGGTATTATCGTGTAATGGAACAAGAAAGAGATATTTTATCGCATAACGGAATGTGATCTTTTCGGCTATTAACGTGAGCCTTTATTTACATACCCAACAAAAATAAAAAGCAGACTGTATTTATGTTCTTGGGGGTTTCTTTTCATTGGTAGATAAATATTTTCGATTACAGATTATATTCATTAATAATTGAGTTTCTTATGGCGTTTAACTAGTTTAATAATTTCTTTCAAAAAAATAATATGATGATTAATCAGATGTCTTCAAAAATTAAACTAAGTCAAGTTATAGGGAAGAAAGGGAAATATCTTTCTTTTTGCACTATATAGCCCAAAAATGTTATAAACACACAGATTTAGATAATGTGTTTTGTGTCTCTTATGAATACCTAATTTTTGTACTATTTTAACACCTCCTAAAGTCATTAGTGTTTTGTTGCTTTAATTATATTTCCCAATTTTTGTGTCTTTGATTGCATATTTCCTATCATAAAAATACCAAAAAATAGTTCTTTCTTTATTTGTGCATTTTAGGAATTAACTAACCATTCAATTGGTGAATTAATCTAGTTAATTGATCATTTGAATAAGTTACTTAATTAATTTATTTATTTGTGTAAATTTAGTTTAATAAGTAGGATTAAGAAAGAAATTGGGCCAAATTTGAAAGAGAAAGTGGCCAAAAGTGCAAGATAAGGGGCTGCCTTTGAAAGGGTCCGGAACGACGTAGTTTTGCCTCAAAACTACGTCGTTTCATTAAGTGACCCAAGACCAAATCTCACCCATTGATCTAATGGTCCATATTTGATCTCTCAAGAGGTATTTAAAGCCTCAAAAATCTGAAAAATTTCCTCATTTCACCCATAACTCTTTCTCTCTTCTCTCTCTTCTCTCCACTGCCGCCGCCGGAAATCACCCACCGGTGGCGGACCACCTCCAAATACCTCCAAATTAACACCATATAATCTCCACAACCTCCTCTTCCCATATCTCCAAACCAATTCCTTCAAAAAACCCTCAAACTCCTTGAATTTTAGATCTAAGAAACTTTAGCCGCCACTTTTTGGTCCAAATTCTTGAAGCTCCGGCCAACACCACCCTACAACATATACATGAATGGATAGAGCTCCACGAGACCTATCTTTTCCTACTTATTTTACCCCCAAAATTCCCGTCGCCGTCGGCCCGCTCCTCGCCGCCGCCACAGCTCCACCGCCTCACCACCGCCAAAATGCCCCGAACCCCCATTTTAGCTATTTTTCGACTCAAAGACACTCGTTTCTTTTGGCGAGATGCTGAAACGCATTACGTTCTAGCATCTACCCGAAAAAAACATGCGTTTCAGAGTCGGGTAGTCGCCTTTTAGTATCTCTGGCATCTTCTCGTGGCTCGAACGGCTTCAAGCATACTTGTTAGGTATAATCGTCATCTCTTTAATTAATTTCTGATTTTTTTTAGTAGATTAGTTTCTGATTTTTTTATTTTTTATTTTTTCTGTTTTGGTTATTTCTTGTTAATTAGAGTTTTAAGTTAGGTTTATTTAATTAGCTATCTATATTTAGTTTAGTGGTTTGTTAGATTCATTATTGATTTAAACATGATCTTTAGTGTATTAGTTAAACCGTTCACTTAGTTAGTCGATTATTTAGTTGTTGTTAGTCGTTGTTCGATTATTAACGATGCTCGTTCTGTTTTGAGTATTAGTTTGTGAATTTAGTTGTTTGTTTAGTAATTAGTTTGCACAAATCCAATTCATTCCCATCAAGTTGGTTTTAATACTTAGTTCAATTACGTTTTTAGTCTCGTCTATGCTTTGTCAGTTCATAGTTGTCCAAGTTTGATTTGTGTTGAGCAAGTAGTTTATTGTTGATGGTTAAAATCTGAAGTTTAGTTTATTTTATCACAAAATAGGGTAATAGTAGCTTACTTTTACTAGTAGGGTGGCTGAAAGGACATTTTTTCTCCTTGCTTCTGACACAGCAGATTTTCAGGTTGTCCTTTCACCTTTGGGACAGACCTTGAATAGTGTTTAGCACACAAAGTCATTTTTTTGGACAGATTTTTGGTGAACCAAAATCTGTCCAAAAATCTAACTTTATTTACCTATTGAAAGGGCTGTTTTTCTCCTATAAAAGGGACTGTCTTACACTTAGAATGCAGAGTTCCTTACTCACTGAAAAGGGGGACACTCTATCTTATACTGAAACACATCTTGGAGAGTTGCAAAAAAACATATATCTTTGAGAAAAATCAGCAGCTTAATACATATAACAAGCTGAAATTTCAGTGTTTTGTGAGGATTATTTGAGTGCAAAAACCTCGAAAAAAATAAAAAGATCCCTTAGGCAATTTGTGAAGTTGATAGCTACCAGTTTCAAGCATCTTTGTTGAGTTTTCTAGGTTGTCTTAACACTTGAGTTGCTGCTGTTTCTACTGTATTTGCTGCTGAGTTTTTTGTTGCTGCACTGCTGTATTTTATTATTCCACAAACCAGGTAACTTTCAAATTCTTATATTGCAGATTCTTGATGATAATAAGAAGAATTTGATCCCGGTTTGGTTGATGGAACATATTAGATCTGATTTTGTTTCAAGATGAATGTTATATTAGTGTTATTATCATGTAAATCTGTTAAAAATTAGTTAAATTATCGTTTTCTTCTTATATATATGATTGAAATTGCATTCTGTTAAGATTACTTAGTTTAAGGAAAAGATAAAGACCCCACTTTTAACCGTGTTTGTTTAGTTTGGGCTCTTTTCCGTGAGTTACTTTCATGGTTCATGTATAATTATCTAAGAAAGACTTCTAGCTTCAAATATTTTGATGCTTTTGAATTATAGTCAACATAATATTATACTTAATATAGTTCTTCTCTTTAGCATTGAAGTATTACCGTTTTTTGTAGTTTTTATATTTAGTCGTGGTTTTTATGTTGTTAATGAGTGTAGTTTGATTAGTGCCATGATTGGTGTAGATAAGTAGAAATATTTTGTTAGTCCTTAAGAAATAGTTGGTTAAGAAGATAAAAATATAATAATTAGCATGTAAGTTTCTTTTATTAAAAAAAAAAAAAAAATTTAGTTTGGACATCAATGTAAGAAGCAATTTGGGCTTAGAAGAATACTTGTTATTTTGTGTTGTCTTGGTCATCGAGGCTCTTAAGCAACATGGTCCAAATAAGCTAAAATTTGTAGGCCCAATGATAATAGAAAGCAAGATGGACATTTTCTTTAAAACCAATAAATTGTCTTTTGTTAAATAAAATAAGTGGCCCAATACCATGAAAGCTTAACATAAGACTACCCGGGTTTAATGTCTTGCATTAGTGAAAATTATTTTTAATAATAATATTTTTTTTCCAGTCGAATAAGTAATAAATAAAAAAGAAGCGCTTTTTAATTAATTTAAGCGATATGCAATTTTAGGCACGTTTGAGATGTAGACCATGTGTTCATACACGGTCCTTGGTCAATTTTGTTTTTAATAGAGTAGTCATGTGTGCATTCCCGCTCCTTGACTTTTCAATATTAATTGTATTTAAACCATGTGTACCGACACGTTCTTTGTTTTAATACATATAATCAAATAAGGACTTTGTGCGCTTGCACGCTCCTAGGCCAAAATTATTAATTATTAAGTAGCACTAGACAATAGTAACTTAAGGCAAATAATACACACTTTATCCAAAAATAATTCAAACCAAATTTTAGTCAATAAAAGTGACCGTGCTAGAACCACGAGATTCGGGAAATGCCTTACACCTTCTCCCCGGTTAACAGAATTCCTTACCCGGACTTTGTTTTCGCAGACCAATAATAATAGAGTCAAATCTTCCTTTGATTAGGGATTCAAATAAAATGTGACTTGGAACACCAACAAAATCAATTCCAAGTGGCGACTCTGTAAATAAAATAATCCCTACTCAATTTTGTCACTTTAATTGAAAAAACCCTTTAATCCACACAATATTATTTTGCGGGTAGAAAAGGGGGTGTGACAGCTCTGGCGACTCTGCTGGGGACATTAAGAATTCGAGCTTGTATATTGACTTTATTTGGCTTTATTAATTTTTGTATATATTGTGATTTATTTGGGCCTAATTTGTTACTTGTCCACTTTATACTGTTTTGATATTGTTGAACTGTACATATAAATTGTATCCTCTCTCGCACCCCTCTAAGTCTTCTTATAGTTAGTTATGTTGTGTTTGCCTACCAGCATCACAAAATTTCTGTCTTGAGATAAAGCCAGTTAGCCTACCAGCTTCTGGTGAAGGATTTAGTCACACATGCTTAGGCGAGAGAGTCGTTAGCTAGCCAGTGCTGTTCTACTACTGGTGACGCTTGACGCTCCTCGGCTCGGGTTGTCCGCTCGAGTAAGCCAGTCTAGACACCTTCTCCATCACGATTTCAACCTAGAAGAACATACCTCATGCCGGATATCCCTAGTAGGTTTGCTTTATTTGCATCATGCATTTGACTTAGCGAAACTCGGCACAGGGGCCGGGTCCGTATAAGACAGGTATCCTCTTTGAGACCATAACGTTCACTTATGTGCTACATGTTACTTTATTTGGGAGGCTTGCATGTCGACCGGCTTTAGGGTGGATTAGTTGAACAAGCAGAGAAAAATAAAAAAAAATAAAAACATGCTCCCGATTTCTATACAAATGTTCGTTCTTTTAAAAAAAAAAAACCGAAGTGATTTGGTGCGTTTGGTGTCCATGATTAATTTTTCATAAAGAGAGAAAATATAGTTAGTTTCATTGGAAGTTTTATCACCGAACTACGCGGGTCTGATTCTCACCGGATGTGAGATACGTAGGCAAACCTCATCGGTTCCGGCCTAATTTTCAGAAAAAATTCAAAAATATTTTCCTTTTCCTTAATTCCCTATTTACAATTATTTCCTTAGAAAGTCCAAAAAAAAAAAAAAAAAAAAATCCAAAAATACTTTTTTTTAGTCCCACAGTTTAGCTTTTATTTATTTATTTTCT
Organism: Nicotiana tomentosiformis; assembly: GCF_000390325.3. Classification (NCBI taxonomy): domain Eukaryota; kingdom Viridiplantae; phylum Streptophyta; class Magnoliopsida; order Solanales; family Solanaceae; genus Nicotiana; species Nicotiana tomentosiformis. The sequence goes on along the minus strand of NC_090820.1, from coordinate 12,703,773 downwards.
TTTTCTTTTATAAGAGTCAAAACCCGAGAAATCAAAATTTTCGTGTGTCAATAATATATTTGATCAAAGTCTAACCCCGTGTTTGGGTAGACAGGTATACCATGAGTGGGGAAAGAGGTAAGTCTGAAAAGAGGCCCAGATCAGAAGGGATACCAGATTTTCTGATTGTCGATCAGATACCACAGTTGTTGTGGGATTGGTGGAGAGACTTTAAGGAATATGAGAGGAACCAGATAAAGAAATACTTGGGACATTTGGTTCACATGATTACGATAAAGCCGAGGAGGGATGCGATTGAAGCTTTGATTCCGCACTGGGATCCTGAAAATAATGTGTTCCGTTTTACCGATTGTGAAATGACTCTGACATTAGAGGAAATCGCCCATTTCCAGGGGTGGGGCCGCAATCTTCGCCGCCAAAGGCCCATAGTACCAAAAAATGTGAATGGGGATAGGTTTCTGAAGCTTTTGAACATAAATTACGGACAATATGAAGGTCTAGGAGGCAAATGGGTTAAGTTGGGCTTTTTGTTTCAGTTGTATGGCCTAGAATGCAATTTCGAAAGGAATGTGGGAAAATTGAAATCAAAGGAAGATAAGGAAACATGAAAGGTACATAGAAGGTTTGCATTTATGGTCACCTTTTTGGGGCGTGTAGTTTTCCCGGAAAGAGAGGGACGCATTGACATCCGCTTGGCAGGTGTAGTTGAGGCTCTGACCTCAGAAGGGGGTGATTATACTTTGGTCCCTATGATTCTTTCTTGCATTTTTCGTGCTTTAACTAGATGTAAAATGGGCGCACGAAACTTTGATGGTTGCAACATTTTGTTACAGATATGGTTTTTGGAGCATTTCTATTGTCATCCTACGATCACTAATTTTAGTGAGCTATGGCCCAATCATACTTATGATCACCAGAAAAGAATTGACGAATGTGACTTACCAGAGGGGATTGGCGCCTGGAAAGAACTACTTCTTACTCTATCTGCCAAACGGATCACTTGGAACTACGATTGGTTCTCCTCTAAAGAGGTCATTTGTGAGTCTGCATACCATTCTTATTTGGTACTCATAGGATTGGATGGTGTTCAGTCTTATGCTCCACTTCGGGTAATGCGCCAATTTGCACGACTACAGGAGGTGCCACCAACACGAGATATGAGCAAGTTCTGTTATGATTTTGGTAAAGATCAACCTCATGACGAAGAAGAAATTATGAAAATTTGGTATGCAAGTAAAGTCTCGGAGTTGAATGATATGGTAGAAGACCGAGATCGTGGAGAGGTGATCCCTGAATATATTACCTGGTTTCATGACCCTTCGTCGCTTAGAGATGGGCCTGAAGGGTCCAATAGGAGGAGAAATGATCAAAGAGCTATAGAAAGGTTAAAAGAGGAATTGGAGCATGCCCGGATGACCATATCCAAACAACAAGCCCAACTACAAGCCGTAGTCGCTCAGATTCGTTTAAATATTGAGAAAGATTATCAATCTACCTTACGGGTCATGGATAAAGATCTAAAGGATGCTAAAAATGAGGCGGCCCGCTTAGAAGAAGAACTGTCAAGCACTATTGGTTTAGTTAGAAGAGCTGAGGCAAATAAAAATGCTGAAATACATAAGCTACAAGAAGACTTGAGTATCGTTGAAGAGGATGCGCACCAACAACAATTGGAGTTTGATCAGCAGAGAGAGAAGTTTGAAAGAGAAAGGGCCTATTGGATACACTCAAAGGGTCAGTTTCATGCACAATTGGAAGAAATAAAAAGGCATAAGAGAAGTCATCAACATGCAGATTTTGAGGCAGAGCGGCGTCAGTGGATGATTGAGAGAGCTGTGCTAAACCGCCGTATTGAAGAATACGAGGGACGCAAGACACAAATGGGGAACGCCCTCAACACTACCCAGATATGGTTGCAGAATTGTCACGTGAATATGGGGCAAGCCAGAGAGCAAGTACTTCAATTGGCAGAGAAAGCAGCATATATTCGCAACGATCATCGTCATCTAAACAATGAGAAAGTTGGTCAACAAGCACGTACCCTCGTTCCACAGTTGCCGGCAGTGTTTCAAAATTTGTACGAGATTTTGGGGGGAGAGAGGAGGCCAAGGGATACAGACCTTTGATGATATCAGTTTAAGCAAGAATACCATTGAAGATTAAAGTTTTAGTGCAGTCAATTAGTTTGTAGTTTCATTTTTCATTTGTCGCATTTTTAATTTTATATTTGTCGCATTTTCAGTCATACTTATGTCTTTAGAGTCAATTTCAATAATAATAATAATATTTAAAAAAAAATTGTTATTATTTCCCCCTGAACTACGTAATGATCTGATTCATGCGGCGACATGATACGTAGGTAACCCAAAAAAGGTTCGATCAAAATATTTTTCAATGATTCTAAGATGAGGGATCAAAATGAGGTGTGAGTTAAAAAAAAAAAGAGAAGAAAATAAGAGCGTCAATAAGAAGCAACCTCATAAGCCGGAATGAAACATGGAGCCTCCAAAAGCATGCTAGAAATAGTGACAATGATTGGAGCATGGCACATTATGTGTGATTCTTATCTATAAAATGCTTAACCCTAACACGTTTGCTGTGTCTTACGTAGTAAGCTTAAGGTGGTTGGTTTGTGGTGAAACTGGCAACACACCATTACTTTACTAGATCTAAGGGAGCAGTAGTAATGTCCAACGATGATGAGATCGAGCTGATCACTGATGACCCCCAGGGTCAATCAGTTGAACAAGAGTCGGAGGAAATAAGAAAATTGAGACAACAATTGTCTGATGTATATCAAGCTTGAGTGTCTGGTCAGCCTCCACCACGTGGTCCCTCAGAGGGAACTTCCACCATACCCCTGGCTACTCAACCATCGCTCCATACAACGAGCGACCACATCCTACCACCAGGGTATGTGCCAAATTACAGCCTCCACGTTGCTCCTGGTACCTCTAATGTGCGACCTCCAGTCGCACCGGTCAGGAACACTCCTCCTAGTCGTGTCTGGCGCACCGGCATACACAATCCCGCCTCCACCTCCTGTGACGAGGCCAATCAATGAGCCACCATCTCATGCTTATGATGGCCAATACTACTCTCCAAATATGGCTTTCGGGGTCTCGGCTCCATATAATCAGACTCCTCAGTACGAGTCACCAGTGGAAAACGAAAAACTTGTCAAGACGGTTGAGCCGGATGAGATGGCCAGGAAAATGAAAAGTCTTGAACAAAACATAAAGAATATACAGGGACTAGGGGGTCACAAAAGTGTTTCGTTCAGTGATCTATGCATGTTCCCTCACATCCATTTGCCACCAGGGTTTAAGACCCCAAAATTCGAGAAGTATGATGGACACGGCGACCCTATCACCCATTTGAAAAGGTATTGCAACCAGCTGAGGGGTGCAGGTGGAAAAGAAGAATTACTGATGGCTTATTTTGGGGAAAGTCTTGTAGGGGTAGCCTCCGAATGGTTCATTGACCAAGATATCTCTCACTGGCATGTCTGGGACGACATGGCCCAAGCCTTCATCAAACAATTTCAATATAACATAGATATTGCGCCGGATCGCAATTCCCTGTCCAATATGAAGAAAAAGCCGACTGAAAGCTTTAGGGAGTATGCAATCAAGTGGAGGGAGCAAGCAGCTAGAGTTAAGCCACCCATGGATAACCACGAGTTGATCACTGTTTTTCTGGAGGCCCAAAAGCCTGATTACTTTCAGAACATGATGTCCGCAATGGGTAGACCTTTTGCGAAAGCGATCAAAATAGGAGAAATGGTCGAAAATGGCCTCAAGACTGGCAGAATTGTAAGTCAAGCTGCTCTCAAAGCCACCACCCAAGCTATCCAAAATGGGTCGGGAAGTTTGGCAAATAGAAAGAAGAGAGATGAAGGGTCCATGATGACTTCGGGATCTAGGGAAGTTCAAAGAGGGGCATCGCACCCTTATGTGCAAGTTCAGCAGGGGCAATCCAGCTACCCTCAACATTACTATCCCCCGCCAATTCCTCAGTATTCCGTGGGACCGCCACAATGTACAGTGTTTAATGCTCAATCATATGATCGTCCTCCCAATCAACAGGTACGGGCACCAGCTCCAAGATTCCCCCGACCTCAGCAACAAAATTTTTAGGCACCCTACAATGCTCGTCCTAGGCAGGATTATGATCGAGAGAAGAGGCCGGTGGAAAATTTTACTCCATTGGCTGAATCATACTCTAGTCTGTTCCAGAAGTTAAAGCAGATGGGCGTGATTGGACCCATCGCTCCCCACCATATGCATCCTGATTCGCACGGATTTCAAGCAAATGCTAGGTGTGAATACCATTCAGGTGCTACGGGGCATATCACTGATGACTGTTGGACCCTGAAAAGAGCCATAGAAAGACTCATTGTTGAAAAATTGATTGGAGTCACGAATGGCGAGGACCCTCCTAATGTGACCAATAACCCGTTGCCAGTACACAATGATGTTCATTTTGTGGGAATGATTGGACGGGATCATGTATACAAGCCGGTTGGTCGAGCAGAAATGACAGTGGTAACAATTCAAGAGGGAACCAAACTGGAAGTAAGTACAAGCCTAGATGCACCGTTGATTGTGAAAGGTGCCCAGAGCTCAGAGAGGGAAACTTTATTTGTTCCAAAAATCTCGAGGTTGGAGGTTCGCTCCAATGCTCCAAGCCCAAAGTTATACGTCCTTGGAGGTCACCCCATCACAAAGGAGAATCAGGGCGGTACGACGGGTATAATAGAGCCGATCATAATCAAGCCTGCCACACAACCCCGTGTAACAAATACGAAAACCATCCCTTGGAACTACGACAAAACCGTAGTAACCTACAAAGGTAAGGAAATCATAGAAGAAGTGGGGGAAACTGGAGGTTTGACTCGATCAGGGAGGTGTTACTCTCCAGAAGAGTTGAGGAAGGCTAAGCAAATCAGAGAAGGCCAAATGCCAATAAAGAAACCGATCACTGAAGAAGAGGCGGAGGAGTTTTTGAAAAAGATGAAAGTTCAGGATTACTCAATCATTGACCAGCTAAGAAAGACTCCTGCCCAAATCTCTCTGTTATCTCTGCTTATACACTCAGGAGAGCATGCCCGTGTACTAATCAAAATCCTGAACGAGGCACATGTCTCAGAGAATACCACCGTGAATCAGTTAGAGAAGATGGCCAATAGATATTTTGAGGTTAACAGAATTTCCTTTACTGATGATGAACTTCCTGAGGAGGGAGCCAGTCACAATAGGGCTTTGCACCTGATTGTCAAATGTGAGGGGCATTATGTGAAGCGAGTCATGGTTGATGGAGGCTCGAGTGTAGATGTATGCCCTCTCTCTACCTTGCAAAGCATGAAGATCAATACAGACAGGATCCGACCCAGCAATGTTTGCATCCGGGCTTTTGATGGCTTAGCGAGAGATACCATTGGGGAGATCAACCTCACCATGATGATTGGGCCTGTTGATTTTGAAATTGTCTTTCAAGTAGTGGACATGGAAACTTCTTATAACTTTCTTCTTGGAAGGCCATGGATCCATACGGCCTGAGCTGTGCCATCCACCTTGCATCAGATGCTCAAATTCGAGCACGACATGCAAGAAATTATTGTTCACGGAGAAGACGAGTCATCCATTTATAAAGACCCGTTAATCCCATGTATTGAGGCTAAGGAAGGATGCGAGTCTATTGTCTATCAGGCTTTCAAAGTAGTTGTTGTGGACCATGTTGAGGAAGGAAAACCCATTCTACATCCGTGTCTCTCCGCCACATCCGTAATGGTGGCTGCACTTATGATGAGACAAGGTTATGAGCCAGGAAAAGGTTTGGGGGCATCATTGCAAGGAATTTTAGAACCCATTTCTCCGTTCAGTAACATGGGTACTTTTGGTTTAGGCTTCAGGCCAACACAAGTAGACAAAGACAAAGCCAAGCACCGCAAAAAGAATGGGTGGGTCTTGCAACAACCTATCCCTCATATTTTCTTCACTTTTGTCGAGCCACGATTCAAACATGGTAAAAATTCCTCGGCGCATGCAAACATTGATGAAATTTGCCATGGCCTCAGGCAGATGGTTTCTGAAGTGAATATGATCCAGGCTGGTGAAGGCACTAGTCGTGCCGATATGCAACTAATTGGCCCAGAAACCATGCTCAATAACTGGGAAGCAACTCCTCTCCCCACAAGGAAGGAGTCTTGGTAGTTGACTCTTGCAGCTTCTTTCTTTTGTACTTTGGGTTACTTTCAGGGTTGTAATCCAAATATCTTAGTATGATTGTTTTATTTTGACGTTAACCCTTATATCCTTTCAAATTCAATGAAATGCAGTTCATTTTCGTATTAAATTTTGTATCTTTTCCTTTTCCTAATTCCTGCCATTTTATTTCCATTTCAGTTTTGTTAATGCCGGCTTTAATAACATGACATGCATGCGGAATTCATGCCCAGATCTAAAAAAGCTGTCTAATTTCGAAATAATGCATCAAGAGGTCGAATATGATGAAGATAAGGTTTTTGATGAAATAAAAAGAGAGTTGGAACAGTTTGAAAACAAGCCTAGGCCTAACCTCAATAAAACTGAGCCAATTAATATCAGAGGTCATGAAGAAGTCAGAGAAACAAAGATAAGCATTCACACTGAACAAAAAACCAGAGATGCCTTGATTCAACTTTTATTTGAGTATAGAGATGTGTTTGCTTGGTCTTATGATGATATGCCGGGTTTAAGTGCCGATTTAGTTGTTCATAAGCTTCCTACGTATCCTGATTTTCCACCAGTCCAACAGAAGCAACGTAAATTTAAAACGGACATGAGTGATAAAATCAAAGAGGAAATAATGAAGCAATTGAGCGCCAATATTGTAAGAGCCGTACGATACACCACCTGGGTGGCAAATGTTGTGCCCGTGCCAAAGAAAGATGGAAAAACTAGAGTATGTGTTGACTACAGAGACCTGAACTAAGCAAGTCCGAAGGATAATTTTCCTTTGCCGAACATCCATATTCTTGTCGATAATTGCGCAAAGCATGAGATACAGTCGTTCATGGATTGCTATGCTGGGTACCACCAAATTCTAATGGATGAGGGTGATGCAGAAAAAATCTCTTTCACCACTCCGTGGGGTACCTATTGTTACAGGGTCATGCCATTCAGTTTAAAGAATGCAGGGGCAACTTACATGAGGGCCATGACCACCAGTTTTCACGACATGATGCACAAAGAGATTGAAGTATATGTCGATGATGTCATCATAAAATCAAAGACACAGGTTGATCACGTGAATGATTTGAAAAAGTTCTTCGAACGGCTTCGAAGGTATGACCTTAAGCTCAATCCAGCCAAATGTGCGTTTGGGGTTCCATCTGGGAAACTCCTTGGTTTTATAGTCAGTCGGAGAGGCATCGAATTGGATCCATCTAAGATAAAGTCCATTCGAGATCTGCCACCCCCGAAGAACAAAAAGGAGGTCATGAGTTTGCTCGGAAGGTTGAACTACATCAGTAGGTTCATTGCTCAGCTAACAACCACGTGCGAGCCCATCTATAAGTTGCTAAAAAAATGATGCTGCAATCAAGTGGACAGACGATTGCCAAAATGCTTTTGACAGGATCAAAGATTATCTATCAAAACCCCCTGTACTGGTCCTACCTGAACTTGGTAGGCCTTTGTTTTTATATCTATCGGTGATGGATAATTCCTTTGGATGCGTTCTGGGGAAACATGATGCAACAGGCAAAAAGGAACAAGCAATATATTATTTGAGCAAGAAGTTCACCAATTATGAGGTTAAGTACACCCTTCTAGCTTCAAATATTTTGATGCTTTTGAATTATAGTCAACATAATATTATACTTAATATAGTTCTTCTCTTTAGCAATGAAGTATTAACTTTTTTTGTAATTTTTATATTTAGTCGTGGTTTTTATGTTGTTAATGAGTGTAGTTTGATTAGTGCCATGATTGGTGTAGATGAGTAGAAATATTCTGTTAGTCCTTAAGAAATAGTTGGTTAAGAAGATAAAAATATAATAATTAGCATGTAAGTTTCTTTTATAAAAAAAAATAATTTTTAGTTTGGACATCAATGTAAGAAGCAATTTGGGCTTAGAAGAATACTTGTTATTTTGTGTTGTCTTGGTCATCGAGGCTCTTAAGCAACATGGTCCAAATAAGCTAAAATTTGTAGGCCCAATGACAATAGAAAGCAAGATGGGCATTTTCTTTAAAATCAATAAATTGTCTTTTGTTAAATAAAATAAGTGGCCCCAATACCATGAAAGCTTAACATAAGCCTACTCGGGTTTAATGTCTTGCATTATTGAAAATTATTTTTAATAATAATATTTTTTTTCCAGTCGAACAAGTAATAAATAAAAAAGAAGCGCTTTTTAATTAATTTAAGCGATAGGCAATTTTAGGCACGTTTGAGATGTAGACCATGTATTCATACACGGTCCTTGGTCGATTTTGTTTTTAATAAAGTAGTCATATGTGCATTCCCGCTCCTTGACTTTTCAATATTAATTGTATTTAAACCATGTGTACCGACACATTCTTTCTTTTAATACATATAATCAAATAAGGACTTTGTGTGCTTGCACGCTCCTAGGCCAAAATTATTAATTATTAAGTAGCACTAGACAATAGTAACTTAAGGCAAATAATACACACTTTATCCAAAAATAATTCAAGCTAAATTTTAGTCAATAAAAGTGACCGTGCTAGAACCACGGGATTCGGAAAATGCCTTACACCTTCTCCCCGGTTAACAGAATTCCTTACCCGGACTTTGTTTTCGCAGACCAATAATAATAGAGTCAAATCTTCCATTGATTAGGGATTCAAATAAAAGGTGACTTGGAACACCAACAAAATCAATTCCAAGTGGCGACTCTGTAAATAAAATAATCCCTACTCAATTTTGTCACTTTAATTGAAAAAATCCTTTAATCCACACAATATTATTTTGCGGGTAAAAAAGGGGGTGTGACATCTCTTGCGATGAATTTTTTAAATATTGACACTAAATATCATTCTAATACATGCTAAAAGAACACGATAATTACTCCTTCGGGAGAATTTTAATAGCTTAATTGGTCAGCTACCTAAATTGATAATGGTTAGATTTAGTGGCGTATCTAGGATTTTGAAGTAATGGATGCTCCATTATATTTAGCACAAGTAGGCGTATAGAATGTATAATCAATGTGTTCAACTAAATTTAAGTTTTCGGAGCATGAATATATACGTAAAAGATCATCAAATTTTCAACATTTATTAAATTTTTAACCCATAATTTCAAAATTATAGTGGTAAGTATTGAAGTGCAAGAATGATGGTTTGAGTAGTTAGGTGCTATTTAACAATTAAGAAAGTTAGAAGGGACTGGTTGGTTAGGGTGGTTACTTAACAATGCAAAGTTTGTTATAAATGCACTGTTAAGTACCTAATTGTAAGAGACTTTCATTTTAAGACACACGACTCCTTTTTTCCTCTCTTCTTCTTCCTCTCTCCTCTCCTAGATACCGAATCTATGCCTTAGATAGAAATGATAGTCGATTAATCTACATGTTGCCCGATTTGATTAGCTGAGAATTCCACAATTTACATGGTATCAGAGCAGCGCTCCTGAAATCAGAGTGTTCTCCGACGAGTTCACAGTGAGATTCCGGCGAATCGACAGAGTTACTGGTAAACTGATATTGACAAAACTCGAAACCTATAAAGATGACAGGAAATGAAGTAACGCAGCTGGAACACAATCATCCGTTGTTTCTCCGAGCGTCATATGCTCCAGGACTAGTTTTAGTGCCAATTAAGCTCACAGGGCCAAAATATTATGCACTGTAGAGCAGGGCAATGAAGCTAGCAGTTAGGGGAAAGAGCAAGCTTGGTTTTGTAGATGGAAGTTGTGTGAAAAGCATGTATAGAGGTGAATTAGCAGAGCAGTGGGAGAAGTGCAATGCGATTGTGCTGTCATGAATAGGTAGTACAGTTGCGAGTGAATTGATACTGAGTATCATGTTTGTATCAAGTGCAAAAAAGGTGTGGAGTAATTTTAAGGAAAGGTTTGACAGATGCAGTCTCACTTGGATCTATCATTTGTGGACAGAAATTGCATCACTAAGGCAAGGGACAAATTCTATAATCACCTACTATTCGAAAATGAATTAGACATACTAGTACCAAAACCAGGTTGTGGCTGTGAAGAATCTAGGCCATCACTTGAATACCTATCACAACAACGTTTGTTGCAGTTTCTTATGGGCCTAAACGAAAGCTATAGTAATATGAGAATCAATGTGTTGATGAAAAGGCTTGTAGTCACTGTGAATGAAGCTTATGCCATAGTGACTCAAGAAGAGAGACAAAGGGCTTTAGGAGTGGCTGATATGAACAAGGACCCATTGACTATGATGGCAGGGAAGCCTCGATACAACAGACCTAAGAAGATAGGAATGATATGTGAACACTGTGGGTATAAGGGACATTTGAAGGAAAATTGCTACAAAATAGTAGGATATCCAGCCGATTTTAAAAGCAAGAAAAAGACTCATGTTGCAGGAGGAAGCAGGATATTTACCAACAATGCAAATGCAGAAGAAATCAGCAACTCTGAAGGTCAACCACAAGGGCATTACCTGATACAAGAACAGTTCAAGCAACTAGTAGGACTGTTGCTGAACAAACCTACAAGTGCAAAATGTTCCACAAACATGGTAGGTATTGTTTCATTAATGTCCAATGCCACAGAAAAAGATTGGATAGTAGATACAGGTGCCACTCATCACATAACCTGTAATAAGGATTTACTAGATACACTTAAGATCATTGGTGGCTATAGAAGTGTACAGTTGCCAACAGGGAAGACATCAAACATTACACATACAGGAAATGCACAGATTCTAGGAAATCAGAAAGTGAAGTATGTGCTCTATGTACCGGATTTAAAAATTTAACTTGCTATCAGTGTCAAAGCTCACCAAAGACCTCAGTTGTCTAGTTGCCTTTTACCCTGACTTCTGTATGTTGCAAGGACTCTACAGCAGAAAGGTATTGGGGATTGGAAGAGAACATAAAGGATTGTACATAATAAAGCAAAGGGATGCAGAAAACAAAGCACTAGTGGCAGGCACAATTGCAAATGAGGGAGCAGAAACAGTCTTATGGCATTACAAAATGGGTCATGCCTCAATAAGATCATTACAACACTTATCAGCCTTGAAGAATAAAATCAGCAGTGTAGAAACATGAACTTGTGATGTATGTCCTCTTGCAAAACAATGTAGGATACAATTTCCAACTAGTGTTTCAAATCAACTACTATCTTCCAACTTCTTCATTTAGATGTTTGGGGACCATACAAGGTTCCAATCTATGACAGGAAATAATATTTTATTACAATAGTAGATGATTACAGTAGATACACATGGGCATGTATGATACAGTCAAAGTGTGAAGTATTTGTAGTTCTGAAAAACTTTCAACTGATAATAAACAATCACTTTGGTGTTAGTGTCAAGTACTTAAGATCTGACAATGGGACAAAATTTTGTAATGCACAGTGTGATAGCTTGTTGGCTTCTTATGGTATTATTCATCAAACTAGTTGCCCCTATACATCACAACAAAATAGAAATGTGGAAAGAAAGCTCATGCACATCTTAGAGGTGGCCAGATCACTGAAGTTTCAAAGTGGAGTTCCTATAAGGTATTGGGGTGATTGTGTTAAGACTGCAGTATATGTGATCAACAGACTGCCTACACCAGTTTTGAAGGGAAGAACTCCCTATGAGCTGTTATATGGCAAAGAACCTGAGGTGGATCACCTGAGGGTATTTGGTTGCCAATGTCATGCAACAACCTTTCCTAGGGAAGATAAGTTAGCACCTAGGGCTAGGAAGGCAGTATTTATTGGGTACTCAGAAATACAAAAGGGCTACATACTGTATGACCTTGAACAAAAATCATTTTTTGTAAGCAGGGATATGGTGTTTCAAGAGGGCAGATTTCCTTTCAAGGATACATGAGTTGAAGCTGATGATATATTTCTCCAATTGCCCATCTCAGCAGAATAGTCTATTCATGTTTCAACACATATACAAGGTGTAAATTAAGAAGACACTGGTTCATCTATGAATCAGGATGACATTGATTCGCCTGCAAATGATCATGCCCCTACAGACTTGGAACAAGGAGAAGTAGCCACAATCCCTGCACTACTAGAGCATATGGACCTGACAGATACTCTAGGTTCAGCATTAAAAGAGGGGTCAGAGGAAGCTCTTCATGTGGA
>NC_090820.1:12043264-12091264 GCF_000390325.3 Nicotiana tomentosiformis | reverse complement strand
TTTAATGATTAATTCTGTATTCTAAGACCTCACAAAGTACTATTTATCATTACTCAACTTGCGTGCGCAGTCCGTAAAACTTTTCCGAAAAGTTTTTATGCGAAATATGAAGTAAAATGTGAATTAGAGCTTTAAAACTCAACTGAGTTGACCTTGGTCAATATTTTTTAGCAAACGGACTCGGATCAGTATTTTGACAGTTTCGCTAGGTCCGTATCGTGATTTGGGATTTGAGCGTATGGCCGGAATCAAATTCCGAGGTCCCTAGCCCGAGATATGGAATTTTGATGAAAAATTAAAAGTTTAAGTTCAAATAGTGACCGGATGTCGAATTATGTGCAAACGAGCCTGAAATAGAATTTTGATGATTCCAACAGCTTCGTATGGTGATTTTGGACTTAGGAGCGTGATCTGAATTTTATTTGGAAGTCCGTAGTGGAATTAGGCTTGAAATGCCGAAAGTTGAATTTTTGGGAAGTTTGACCGAGGTGTTGACTTTTTGATATCGGGGTCGAAATCCGATTCTGTAAATTTGAGTACCTCCGTTATGTCATTTATGACTTGTGCGCAAAATTCGAGATAAATCGTATGTGATTTATTAGGTTCCGGAGTCATTTGTAGAAATTAGAAATTTCAAAGTTCATTAGACTTGAATCTATTTGTGATTCGTGTTTTAGTGTTGTTGGATGTGATTTGAAGGCTCGACTAAGTTCGTATGATATTTTAGGACTTGTTGGTATTTTCGGACGGGGTCCCGAGTACCCCGAGTGCGATCCGGATCGAAATCGGATCAATTTTTGAACTTAGGCAAATTCTGAAATTTGCAGCTTCTGGTGTCATCGCACCTGCGGAGGGACTGACCGCAGGTGCGGACTCGCACAAGCGAGCTGTGGCTCACTGAAGCGGACGAAGGGCTACCCAGTTGGAGCCGCAGATGTGGCTCATGTTGCGCAGAAGCGAGAGGAAGGGCGCAGGTGCAGGCAGGTACGCAGGTGCGATGGAATTTTTCGCACCTGCGAAGGCGCATATGCGGTCCAAAGCTCACAGAAGCGAAGGCAGCTGGGCTGAGCAATTTCCGCAGATGCAGGACCGCAGGTGCGAAAGCACTGACCAGATTACAAAAACAGAGGGGTTCCGATATTTTTGTCATTTGGACATTTTCAACACGAATTTGGGCGATTTTCAGAGAGAATTCACGGGAAAACTTGAGATAAGTCCCATGTGATCATTGTTAGTCAATTGTATTGGATTATCATTGAATATTTTGAATAGATTACATATTTTTGAGGTGAAATTAGAGGATTTGGGCCTAGGGATTTCAAAATGAGAATTTGAGATTTGGAGGTCAAGTTGATGTCGGATTTTTATAAAAATGGTATGGTTGGACTCGTAGTTGAATGGGCGTTCATATTTCATATTTCGTAGTTGAATGGACGTTCATGAAAGTCGTGTACACGAGGTGACGAGTGTGTACACGGACTAAATGTGAAGGATTATGTGTTTAAATTATGAAGATCACTATTGCATATTAATTAAATTATTAAATCTTGTTATATTCTCCATCATTGATTTTATTTGTATACTTTAAATTTGCTTGACCTTTTCCTGCTAATTATTTTACCTATTTAGTTAAAACTTGGTTTCTTTTATTCTGTGCATTATTTGAAATTGATTTCTTAAATTTAAATATTATTAATATGAAATATTTGATATTTAAATTTGGTATTGAAGCAACGTATTAAAGACTTTGAAATATTATTTTGCTGAATTATTTATTCCTGAATATTTGTGTAAGATTTTTGTACTCATTGTGATGGAGTCGTGAGCTCTTTATTATGGAACAATATTTTTGATGGCCTATTTTGGTATGATCCGTGAGCTCTTTATTTTGAAAAATATTGTTGTTGAATTATATTGGCACGTTAAATTATTTGAGCACTTGAAGTGCAAATTGTGATATATTATAATATTGATATGCATGCAGTGGTATAAGGTTTGGGTATTGAAACGCATGCAGTGAGATAAGGGTGGCTTGATACGCATGGCTAGTAGGGGGATCTATAAGAAATCATGCGGTGTGATAAGGATGGCTAAAACGCGGGATGCTATTTCGGAAAAAATATTTTCTTTCAAATAAATTGTGAAGGCTCTCGCAATGAGATAAGGGAATGAGATATTGTGAATTAAATTATGATTTGGGACTACAAGGCGGTACCTCGGTAGTGCCTTTGTTGATATTGATTTATGGCCGTAGTTGCCTTTTATTTTTATTGTGATTTTTCTTAAAGTTGAAAAGAAATTCTGTTTTGTTTCCACGAGGTATTTATTTGCCATTATTTGGTGTAATTAAATATGACATACTACTTGATTCATTTTCATTATTATTTTATCTTATTAAATTATTTAAATATTTTTCTATGTTATTATCTATTCTCCAGTAGGGCGTGACGTGACCTAGCCACTACTCTACCGAGGTTAGGCTTGGCACTTACTGGGTACCGCTATGGTGTACTCATACTACGCTTCTGCACATCTTTTTGTGCAGATTCAGGTACATCTTACCAGTCTAGACATCTGTGAGTTACCTACGCACAGAGACTTCGAGGTATATCTGCCAGCGTCCGCAGACTCCGGAGTCCCCTTCTCTCATTTTATGTTGCTTCCTTATTTTTTCTTTAGACATTGATACATAGAAACATTGAGAATAAATTTTTAGAAACTTGTGACTTATTTCTACCGGGTTTTGGGAGTTGTAATTTTTTGAATTGTAGTTTATTTATTTCAGATATTTATAACTATTCCGCATTGTTAGGCTTACCTAGTCTTAGAGACTAGGTGCCATCACGACCTCCTACGGAGGGAATTTGGGGTCGTGACAAGTTGGTATCAGAGCACTTTAGTAAAGTCTTGCGGATTGGTACGGAGACGTCTGTACTTATCTTTGAGAGGCTATAGAACTGTTAGGAAATATTCACTTTTTTGATTCATTATCGTGCGCCTTTGTTGATTTAAAAGTTTTAAATAATTGTCTTTCTATTCTCTCACAGATGGTGAGGACACGCACAACTGGATCTGATGATCAGACACCCGCGCGCCCCGTTGGAGCCGCAAGAGGCCCGGTCGGGGCAGAGGCCGAGCCAGAGGCCGAGGAAGACCACGTGGTGCAGCCAGAGCACCTGCACGAGCTGCTGCACCAGAGCCACCAGTAGCTCCAGTTGGAGAGCAGGCACCTGAGACGCTTGTTACTACTCCTGCACTTCAGGAGACTCTTGCCCAGTTTTTGAGCATGTTTGGCACTCTAGCTCAGGCAGGGTTAATTCCACTTGCTCCTGCCACATCTTAGGCTGGGGGAGGAGCACAGACTCCCGCCGCCCGTACTCCAGAACCACGGGCCCAAGTTGACCATGCCCCAGAAGTTATACCAGTACAGCCAGTTGTCCCAGTTCGGCCTGAGATTAGGACAACAATTTCAGAGGGGGAGCATCTCAGGCTCGAGAGGTATAAGAAGTACCATCCTCCCACTTTCAGCGATTTAGCTTCAGAGGGTGCTTAGGGTTTTCTGGAGGAATGTCATCGTGTCCTTCGTACTATGGGTATTGTGGATTCCAGTGGGGTTTCTTTCACGGCATTCCAGTTTAGAGGAGCAGCCTACCAGTGGTGGCGGGCATATGAGTTGGATAGTCCCGTTGCGGCATCTTCACTCACTTGGACTCAATTTTCGGATATGTTCTTAAGGGAGTATGTTCCTAATAGTCTTAGGGATGCATGGCGTGCAGAGTTTGAGCAGTTGCGCCAGGGTTCTATGACCGTGTCAGAGTATGCGGTCTGATTCAGTGATTTGGCTAGGCATGCACCAGCCTTAGTTGCAACTGTTCGAGAGCAGGTTCGCAGATTTATTGAGGGTCTTCACCCTAGTATCAGATACAGTATGGCCCGAGAGCTAGATATGGACATCACATACCAACAGGTGGTGTCAATTGCTAGGAGATTGGAAGGTATGCGGACTCGGGAGAGGGAAGATAGGGAAGCAAAGAGACCCCGAGATTCTGGCACATATAATAATTCTCGTGCCCTAGATGAGTTGTCCTATTCATTCAGCACTTCCAGCTTCCAGTGGTATTCCGACTACTCCCAGACCTCAGGTTCCATATTATACACCACAAGTGTCTTCTGTACCTCCTGTACAGAGTGCTTTCAGCGGACAGTCTAGTCGATCAGGCCCGAGCCAGTCCCAGCAGCCACGTCCTCCAAGGGCTTGTTTTGAGTATGGTGACACTCGTCATATCATGAGGTATTGCCCCATACTTAGGAGGGGTGCACCTCCACGGATTTCTCAGGCCCCACCTATTCCACAGGGTCCTCAGGCTTCTTAGGCCATGATTACTGCACCAGTTGCCACTCCCCCTGCACAGCCAGCTAGAGGTGGAGGTTGGGCAGGTAGAGGTCGCCCTAGAAGGGGAGGCCAGGCCAGATATTATGCCCTTCCTGCTAGGACAGATGCTGTTGCATCCGATTCTGTTATCACAAGTATTATTCTGGTCTGTCATAGAGATGCGTCAGTCTTATTTGATCCAATCTCCACTTATTCTTATGTGTCATCTTATTTTTCCCCGTATTTGGGTGTATCACGTGATTCCTTGAGTTCTTCTGTTTATATATCTACACCCGTGGGTGAATCTATTATTGTGGACCATGTGTATCGGTCGTGTTTAATTGTTATCAGTGGTTTTGAGACAAGAGCTGATTTATTATTGCTCAGTATGGTAGATTTCGATATTATTTTTTTCATGGACTGGTTGTCGCCCTATCACGCTATTCTTGATTGTTACGCCAAGACGGTGACATTGGCTATGCCAGGTCTACCGTGGCTAGAGTGGAGAGGTACCTCGGATCATGTTCCTAGCAGGGTTGTTTCATTTATTAAAGCTCAACGAATGGTTGAGAAGGGGTGTGATGCGTATCTAGCCTATGTGAGAGATGTTAGTATTGATAATCCTACAATGGAGTCAGTTCCTATAGTAATGGATTTTCCTGATGTATTTCCAGCCGATCTTCCGGGTATGCCACCCGACAAGGATACTGATTTTGGTATTGATTTATTACAGGGTACTCAGCCAATTTCTATTCTACCAAACCGTATGGCCCCAGCAGAGTTGAAAGAATTAAAAGAACAGTTACGGGAATTGCTTGTTAAGGGTTTCATTCGGCCTAGTGTATCGCCTTGGGGTGCTCCTGTCTTATTTGTAAAGAAGAAGGATGTTCTATGCGGATGTGTATTGATTACCGCCAGCTGAACAAGGTTACAGTGAAGAACAGCTATCCATTGCCACGTATTGATGACCTATTTGATCAGCTTCAGGGTGCTAGAGTATTCTCTAAGATCGAATTACGTTCAGACTATCATCAATTGAAGATTCGGGAGCCAGATATCCCGAAGATTGCTTTCAGGATTAGGTACGGTCATTACGATTTCCTTGTGATGTCTTTTAGGCTGACCAATGCCCCAGTAGCATTTATGCACTTAATGAATTTCATCCCTATCTTGATTCTTTCGTCATTGTATTTATTAAAGACATTCTGGTGTATTTCCGGAGTTGGGAAGATCATGAACAACACTTGAGGACTGTGCTGCAGATTTTGAGAGAAAGGAAGTTATATGCAAAAATTTTAAAGTGTGAATTCTGGCTTGATTCAGTGGGATTTTTGGGTCATATAGTTTCGTGCGAGGGGATCAAGGTAGATCCAAAGAAGATTAAAGCAGTGCAGAGTTGGTCCAGACCGTCCTCAGTTACGGAAATCCGGAGTTTCCTTGGTTTGGCAGGGTATTATCTCCGATTTGTAAAGGGTTTCTCTTCTATTGCTGCATCTATGACCAAATTGATCCAGAAGGGTGCTCCGTTCAGGTGGACCGAGGAATGTAAGGAGAGCTTTCAAAATCTCAAGACAGCTTTGACTACAACCCCAGTATTGGTATTACCTACAGGTACATGATCTTATACTGTGTATCGTGACGCATCGCGTATTGGTCTCGGTGCAGTGTTGATACAAGACGGTAGGGTGATTACCTACGCGTCCAGACAGTTAAAGGTGCATGAGAAGAATTATCCTGTACATGACCTGGAGTTAGCAGCTATTGTTCATGCCTTAAAAGTTTGGCGGCATTATTTGTACGGTGTCCATTGTGAGATCTACACCGATTACCGGAGTCTACAACATCTTTTTAAACAGAAGGATCTTAATTTGCGGCAGCGGAAATAGTTGGAGTTGCTTAAGGATTATGATATCACCATTCTCTATCATCCTGAGAAGACAATGTGGCGGTCGATTCCTTGAGTCGTAAGGCGGAGAGTTTGGGCAGCTTAGCATATTTACCGGTAGCAGAGAGGCCTTTAGCCTTGGATGTTCAGGCTTGGCCAACCAGTTTGTTAGACTGGATGTTTCCGAGCCGAGTCGAGTTTTGGCTTGCATGGTTTCTCAGTCTTCTCTTTATGATCGTATCAGGGAACGTCAGTATGATGACCCCCATCTGCTTGTCCTTAAGGATACAGTTCAGCACGGTGATGCTAAGGAAGTCACTATTGGAGATGACGATGTATTACTGATGCAGGGCAGGCTATGTATGCTTAATGTGAACGGTTTGTGTGAGTTGATTCTCTAGGAGGCTCACAGTTCGCGGTACTCCATTCATCCGGGTGCTGCAAAGATGTATCAAGACTTGAGACAACACTATTGGTGGAGGCGGATGAAGAAAGACATAGTGGGGTATGTATCTAGGTGTCAAAATTGTCAACAGGTGAAATATGAGCATCAGCAACCAGGTGGATTACTTCAGAAGTTGGAGATTCTAGAATGGAAATGGGAGCGGATCACTATGGATTTCGTTGTTAGGCTCCCACGGACTCAGCGGAAGTTTGATGTAGTTTGGGTAATTGTGGATAGGCTGACCAAATTAGCTCATTTCATTCCTGTGATTACTACTTACTCTTCAGAGCAGCTGGCTCAGGTATATATTCGCGAGATTGTCAGACTTCACGGTGTACCGGTATCTATCATCTCTGACCGAGGTACACAGTTTACCTCACGGTTTTGGAGGGCAGTACAGCATGAGTTAGGTACTCGGGTAGAGTTGAGTACAACATTTCACCCTCAAATGGACGGGCATTCCGAACGCACTATTCAGATACTGGAGGATATGCTTCGTGCGTGTGTGATGGATTTTGGGGGTGCTTGGGATCAATTCTTACCACTTGAGGAGTTTGCTTACAATAACAGTTACCAGTCAAGCATTCAGATGGCTCCGTATGAGGCTTTGTATGGTAGGCGGTGCCGGTCTCCAGTGGGTTGGTTCGAACCGGGCGAGGCTAGACTATTGGGTACAAACTTGGTTAAGGATGCCTTGGAAAAGGTTAAGTTGATTTAGGATCGACTTCGTACAGCCCAATCTAGACAGAAGAGTTATGCGGATCAGAAGGTTCGTGATGTTGCATTCATGGTTGGTGAGCGGGTATTGCTCTGGGTTTCGCCTATGAAGGGTGTGATGAGGTTCCGGAAGAAGGACAAGTTGAGCCCTAGGTATATTGGGCCTTTTGAGATTCTTGAAAGAGTTGGAGAGGTGGCTTACAGACTTGCGCTACCACCTAGTCTCTCTGCAGTTCATCCGGTATTCCATGTTTCTATGCTTCGGAAATATCACAACGATCCGTCTCATGTGTAAGACTTCAATTCGGTTCAGTTGGACAAGGATCTATCTTATGTTGAGGAACCAGTGGCTATTTTAGATAGGCAGGTTCGAAAGCTGAGGTCAAAGAACATTGATTCCGTGAAGGTTCAGTGGAGGGGTCATCCGGTCGAGGAGGCGACTTGGGAGACCGAGCTTGATATACGCAGCCGTTATCCACACTTATTCACCAGCTCAGGTACTTTTTCTAACTCCGTTCGAGGACGAACGTTTGTTTAGAGGTGAAGAATGTGATGATCCAAAATGTCATCTTTAAATTTAATGATTAATTCTGTGTTCTAAGACCTCGAAAAGCACTATTTATCATTACTCGACTTGCGTGCGCCGTCCGTAAAAAAATTTCGGAAAGTTTTTATGCAAAAAATGAAGTAAAATGTGAATTAGAGCTTTAAAACTCAACTGAGTTGACCTTGGTCAATATTGTTTAGCGAACAGACTCGGATCAGTATTTTGACAGTTTCGGTAGGTCCGTATCGTGATTTGGGACTTGGGCGTATGCCCGGAATCAAATTCCGAGGTCCCTAGCCCGAGATATGGAATTTAGATGAAAAATTAAAAGTTTAAGTTCAAATAGTGACCAGATGTCGAATTATGTGCAAACGAGCCCGGAATAGAATTTTGATGATTCCAATAGCTCTGTATGGTGATTTTGGACTTATGAGCGTGATCGGAATTTTATTTGGAAGTCCGTAGTGGAATTAGGCTTGAAATGCCGAAAGTTGAATTTTTGGGAAGTTTGACCGAGGGTTTGACTTTTTGATATCGGGGTCGAAATCCGATTCTGAAAATTTGAGTACCTCTGTTATGTTATTTATGACTTGTGCGCAAAATTCGAGATAAAATCGGACGTGATTTGATAGGTTCCGGAGTCATTTGTTGAAATAAAAAATTTCAAAGTTTATTAGGCTTGAATCTATGTGTGACTCGTGTTTTAGTGTTGTTGGATGTGATTTGAAGGCTCGACTAAGTTCGTATGATGTTTTAGGACTTGTGGGTATTTTTGGACGGGGTCCCGAGTACCCCGAGTGCGATCCGGATCGAAATCGGATCAATTTTTAGACTTAGGCAAATTCTGAAATTTGCAGCTTCTGGTGTCATCGCACCTGCGGAGGGACTGACCGCAGGTGCGAACTCGCACAAGCGAGCTGTGGCTCGCAGAAGCGGATGAAGGGCTGCCCAGTTGGTGCTGTAGATGCGGCTCATGTTGCGCAGAAGCGCTTGCGCAGAAGCGAGAGGAAGGGCGCAGGCGCGGGCAGGTTCGCAGGTGCGATGGAATTTTCCGCACCTGCGAAGGCGCAGATGCGGTCCAAAGCTCGCAGAAGCGAAGGCAGCTGGGCTGAGCAATTTCCGCAGATGCGGTATTTCACCGCAGATGCGGGACCGCAGGTGCGAGAATTTTGTCTACAGGTGCGAAAGCACTGACCAGATTACAAAAACAGAGGGGTTCCGATATTTTTGTCATTTGGATATTTTCAACACGGTTTTGGGTGATTTTTCAGAGAGAATTCACGGGAAAACTTGAGGTAAGTCCCATGTGATCATTGTTAGTCAATTGTATTGGATTATCATTGAATATTTCGAATAGATTACATAGTTTTGAGGTGAAATTAGAGGATTTGGGCCTAGAGATTTCAAAATGAGAATTTGAGATTTGGAGATCAAGTTGATATCGGATTTTATAAAATTGGTATGGTTGGACTCATAGTTGAATGGGCGTTCATATTTCATAACTTTCGCCGGATTCCGAGACGTCCCATTTTTGAGTTAATTTCGGATTTTTATTGAAAAATATAGTATTTTCTTACAGAATTAATTCTATAATTTTTGTTGACTGTATCGAATTAATTATGACTAGATACGAGTCGTCCGGAACCGAAAAATCGAGGAAAAAATATACTACTTGGTTAAATTGGAGCAAGTCAAGGTAAGTGACTTGTCTAACCTTGTGTGGGAGAAAATTTTTCTAGGATTGGTATTAATTGTAATGTGATAAAAGTCGTGTACATGAGGTGACGAGTGTATACACGGACTAAATGTGAAGGATTATGTATTTAAATTATGAAGATTAATGTTGCATATTAATTAAATTATTAAATCTTGTTATATTTTCCATCTTTGATTTGATTTGTATACTTTAAATTTGCTTGACCTTTTCCTGCTAATTATTTTACCTGTTTATTTGAAACTTGGTTCCTTTTATTCTGTGCATTATTTGAAATTGATTTTTTTAAATTTAAATATTATTAATATGAAATATTTGACATTTAAATTTGGTATTGAAGCAACGTACTAAAAACTTTGAAATATTATTTTGCTGAATTATTTATTCCTGAATATTTGTGTAAGATTTTTGTACTCATTGTGATGGAGCCGTAAGCTCTTTATTGTGAAAAAATATTATTAATGACTTATTTTGGTATGAGCCATGAGCTCTTTATTTTGGAAAATATTGTTGTTGAATTATGTTGGCACGTCAAATTATTTGAGCATTTGAGGTATAAATTGTGATATATTGTGATATTGATACGCATGCGGTGGTATAAGATTTGGGTATTGAAACGCATGCGGTGAGATAAGGGTGGTTTGATACGCATGGCTAGTAGGGGGATCTACTAGAAATCATGCGGTGTGATAAGGATGGCTAAAACGCGGGATGCTATTTCGGAAAAAATACTTTTCTTTCAAATAAATTGTGAAGGCTCCCGCGGTGAGATAAAGGAATGAGATATTGTGAATTAAATTATGATTTGGGACTACGAGGCGGTAGCTCGATAGTGCCCTTGTTGATATTGATTTATGGCCGTAGTTGCCTTTGATTTTTTTTGTGATTTTTCTTAAAGTTGAAAAGAAATTCTGTTTTCTTTTCACGAGGTATTTATTTGCCATTATTTGGTGTAATTAAATGTGACATACTACTTGATTCATTTCCAGTATCATTTTATCTTATTAAATTGTTTAAACATTTTTTCATGTCATTATCTATTCTCCAGTAGGGCCTGACCTGACCACGCCACTACTCTACCGAGGTTAGGCTTGACACTTACTGGGTACCGTTGTGGTGTACTCATACTACGCTTCTGTACATCTTTTTGTCCAGATCCAGGTACATCTTACCAGTCTAGACGTCAGTGAGTTACCCGTGCACGTAGACTTTCGAGGTATATCTGCCAGCGTCCGCAGACTCCGGAGTCCCCTTCTATCATTTTATGTTGCTTCCTTATTTTTTCTTTAGACCTTGATACATAGAAACATTGAGAATAAATTTTTAGAAGTTTGTGACTTATTTCTACCGGGTTTTGGGAGTTGTAATTATTTGAATTGTAGTTTATTTATTTCAGATATTTATGATTATTCTGCATTGTCAGGCTTACCTAGTCTTAGAGATTATGTGCCATCACGACCTCCTACGGAGGGAATTTGGGGTTGTGACAAGGTAAATGTTTCATTATCAAATGGAACAAGGAAAAGTACATCTC
Source organism: Nicotiana tomentosiformis (assembly GCF_000390325.3). Lineage (NCBI taxonomy): Eukaryota > Viridiplantae > Streptophyta > Magnoliopsida > Solanales > Solanaceae > Nicotiana > Nicotiana tomentosiformis. The sequence goes on along the minus strand of NC_090820.1, from coordinate 12,080,050 downwards.
TATGCCTACATGTCATTGTGCATGTGAAGTCATGAATAACGCAATATCATATAGCATGAGGAAAATGTATCTCTATGACTGTATGTCAAGTGTACATGTCGATGCAATGCAACATAGTGAACAACCATATGCATACTCTCAGAGTATCAATCAACTCAGTCCTTCCAATCACACGGAACTCGCACTCGCACTCAATAGGTACCTGCGCTCACTAGGGGTATGTGCAGACTCTAGAGGGGCTCCTTCAGCCCAAGCACTATAATCCGCACAGACAACTCATGTATTGCACGGACAACTCACATGCTATAGTATCAATATCTAAATCCGCACGGATAACTCACGTGCTATAGTATCAATATCTGGATCCACACGGACAACTCATGTGCTATAGTATCAATATCTCAAAATCAGGCCATCGGCCTCACTCAGTCATCAATCTCTCCAGTCTCTCGGGCTCACAATGTCATGAAACTAGCCCAAAATGATGATATGATGTATAAATAAATAACAACAGAGACTAAGATATGATATGCAATGAATGAATATGTCTGATTATGAAATTTCAATGTAAGCAAATAACTCAACAGCAGTAATGACCACAGTGGATGCCAACAGGATAAGTATATATTCTAGACATGATTTCTAACATGAATCACATTTCGATAATTCTAGTACGTAGAGATTTCATAATTACAGATAAGTTCAGGTAACTATACAGTACCACAGAAATAACGGAGTCACAGTTCACACGGTGCACGCCCATACGCCTGTCACCTAGCATATGCGTCACCTCAACACCAAACACATAACACGTAAAATCAGGGTTCATACCCCCAGCTCCAAGATTAGAAGAGTTACTTACCTCGAACAAGCCGAGTCCAATATCGAGCAAGCTACACAATGCTCCAGAAATTTTATTCTGCGCGTATCAACATCCGAACGGCTCGAATCTAGTCACAATTAATTCGATTCAGTCAACACAAATTATAGGAATTAATTTCATATCAAAATACTAATTTTCCCACAAAAATCCGAAATTACTCTCAAATATCGCCAGTGGGGACCACATCTCGGAACCTGATAAAAGTTATAAAATATGAACGCCCATTCAACCACGAGTCCAACCATACCAAATTTATCAAATTCCGATAACAACTCAACCTTAAAATCCCCAAATCTTATTTTTAAATCCCTAGGTCCAAATCCTCTAATTTCACCTCAAAAACACGTAATCTAGTTGAAATACTCAATGATAATCCAATATTATTGACTAACAATGATCACAAGTGACTTACCTCAACTTTTCCCGTGAATTCTCTCGAAAATCGCCCCAAAACCGTGGTTGGAATGTCCAAAATAACAAAAATGTCACACCCCCTTCTGTTTTTGTAGCCTGCCCAGCGTTTCCGCTACTTCGGAGTACTTAACTGTCTCTGCGGTCCCGTAGATGCGAGGTCCTCCACGCTTCTGCGGCTTCTTTCACTTCTGCAGACAAGAGGTCTGCTTCTGCAGCCTCGCATTTGCGGAACCCAAGCCGCTTCTGCGATGAGGCCCCTCCCCTCTCACTTCCGCTTCTGCTATCAACTCGTCGCAGGTGCGAGTCCGCTTCTGCGGTCCTGCGTACGCACCTGCGACCCCTGCCCTTGCCAAGCCAATTCCGCTTCTGCGCAACCAAGCTCGCTTCTTCAAGCTCGCACCTGCGAGCCATTTTTTCGCATGTGCGATTGCATCAGTAGACAACAGCAAGTTTCAATTGTTCTAACTCCAAATTTGATCTGTTAATCATCCTAAACTCACCCGAGGCCCCCAGGACCGCAACCAAATACACCAACAAGTCCTAAAACATCATACAAACTTAGTCGAACCTCTAAATCACATCAAATAACGCTAAAACCAAGAATCATACCCAAATTCAAGCTTAATGAAACTAAGAATTTTCAACTTCTACATTCTATTCCGGAACCTATCAAATCAAGTCCGATTGACCTCAAAGTTTGCACACAAGTCATAAATGACATAACAGACGTATTCTAATTTTCCAAATCGGATTCCGACCTCGATATCAAAAAGCCAACTCCCCGGTCGAACTTCCAAACTTAAAATTCCATTTTAGCCAATTCAAGCCTAATTTAACTACGAACTTCCAACTAATTTTTCGGACACGCTCCTAAGTCCAAAATCATCATACGGATCTATTGAAATCATCAAAACTCTATTCAGGAGTCGTTTAAACATAGTCAACATTCGGTCAACTATTTCAACTTAAGCTTTAAATCTTGGAACTAAGTGTTCCAATTCATTCTGAACCCTCACCGACGAGTCACATAATTATAATTGAACACATGATAAGCAGTAAATGGGGGAACGAGGCTATAATACTCAAAACGACCGGACGGGTCATTACATTATTAGTTTCTTCAATAACTATAATTCCTTTTATGCGTGGTGTGGATATACATGTTCTTCCTGCACCCAAGATGTGGTGATGTATTTCAAAAGTTATTGACATGTAGTTACTTATGTACATATTCTTTGTTTAGGTACTCAATGAATGAAAGGTAAAAATACACTTATTACTTCAAACAAACTTGTGGCCCTGATTTTTACATGAGTGTCGTTTTGCTTCACAATATGCTCATTTAGGTTTTATATTCTTATGTATGAAAATATTAAGCCTAATTTTTAATGGAGCAAGCTAATGTGATTATCTCGATAGAGAGTTATTGGCAAGTGAGTTAAAAATATGTGCAGTGTGCTGCCAATAGGAATTTATCTTCGTGGCTTTGCGGATATGAGTAATTATTTCGTCCAAGGTCAGACCCATTCATTTTCCTTTTCGGATCAAAAATTTTAATTGTCGTTTACATATGCTTTATTATTTATAAAAAAAATTCTCTATGCGTAATTATATGCTGCATGTGAAAGCAAGGAATTTGACGAAAAATAAATGGATGATTCCCTTACGCATAAATGGCCGATAATGATAAAATAAAACAGACTTACAATTTTAACCTCCATTGGAGATAATTCATCAATGTTAATAAGATATTTCAGTATCAAATAGCTATCGTTAATTACTGAATAACAATTCTGTCATAAAACATAAACATATCTCTCCAATTCAAAATATTGATCGACTTTTTTTATTATTAAAAATAGACTTCACATTAAATAATAAATTTTAAACAAATATTATATTTATTGGTATGAGGTACACACGCAAAGCGCGTACCCTAAAACTAGTACTATATTAAAAACACGAACACCCTTAGTGAAATTTAATTCGCCTTTTTTACCCTTTAAAAATAGAGTTCTCACTGGACAAAATAGTCATTCTAATTAATTCCCTAATATTTAGAAATAGTCATTTAATTATTGTTTTAATATTTAAAATAGTCATTTAGTATTACTAGAAATCTTTCCTTATTTAAAATATATAAAACTCTTAATATTTAGAACTTTAAACGTAATAAAAGTTTTACCTTATTTAAATTATTTCCTCATTTGAATTAACATACTTTTCATATTGAGATAATATAAATTATATTTTTTGATGGGCGTGGAACTCACTTGAGGGACAAAGAGTAGGTTTATTATTCAAAATTTCAAATCAAAAGATCCAAATGCAATTAGTTATGTATTTTATTTTGAATTTAATTTTGATAGAATTAGTTTTGAAATTTTTAAAAAGAATTCCTTAATTTTAAATTTTTGTTGTCATACTTCGTGTGTATTCTGACTCATGATTATATTTAATTATTAATATAACTATGAAACTCGTGAAAAATGTCAGTATTAATAGTAAGATTCTCATGATAAAGCCATCGAAATAATAAAAGAGATCATATGTCAGCAAAATTATTCATGAACTAAGAGAGGTAATATCCAATCTGTTAAATTCAAGTACCATCACTAAATATTATCAATGAATAGCTTTTAATTAGTTAACTATAATTCACTCTTATAATTCAAAATATTAAAATTATATGCAGATAAAAATAGATATTACAAACACTATTATAATAATTTATCTGAATGCACATTACATGAAATATTAATAGAATTTTTATACCTTTTGAGAATTATATTGCATAACGATACCTTCATGTTGGTTAAGATAATAATAATAATAATAATAATAATAATAATAATAATAATAATAATAATAATAATAATAATAATAATAATAATAATAAATATTAATTTTTTACCTTAATTTTTATGACAATCATTTAATTTTTTTCCAAAAACACATGTAGTTGGGTTTAAACAATACTTATCCGATTAAATTGTTCGTATGATAGTTAAACCAAATAATATGGAGTCTTTTTTTTTTTATTGTTCAGTTTGATTTCCAGTAAGGAATAAGATAAAATTATATTATGTATTTAAGCAAATAGAATTTATTCTTTAAAGACATGAAGAATATAATATTGCTGCAAGATAAATTTGAGTACGACTGTACGAGTTAGCATATTATCGAGCAACTAAAGCAGATGCATAATTCATAATTTCATATGCCAAAATCATGATAAGACATTAGATATATAAATAGAGTGACAAAGATTCTTACCTTTCCCAAATTCATCTCTCCCGTAAAAGAGAAAACCCTCCCCTGCTGCTCACCGATAACCACTTCATCTTCAGTCCTTCACTGTAACTGTAAGTCTCTCTCTTGTTTATTTTCTGCTGCTATTTCTTTCTCTTTTTGTTTATTTGAAAATTTTGGTATTTGGGTTTCTCTGAAAATCTTAACCTTCTGCAGGTAAATTATAGACTTATAGTATCCTTTTTATTTTCCTTTATTCAATTCAAATTTGATTTTTTTCTTCTTGCGATCTTTTATTAATGATTTATTGTGTTAATCTGAAGATTGTTCTCTTGTATCTCTGAAATGATTATATTTGTGTTAGCCTTTTTTTGTTATTTTTGTTTAAATGATTGCTAGAGCGGTCTTTCATGGTCAAAATAAGCTTTTTGTGGCTTTATGTTTGTTGTTGATGGTGTTCATTTGAAGTTTAATTTCTGTGGTGTACTCATACTACGCTTTTGCATATCTTTTTGTACAGATCCACGTACATCTTATCAGCCTAGATATCAGTGAGTTACCTGCGCACGGAGACTTCGAGGTATATCTGCCCGCGTTCGCAGACTCCGGAGTCCCCTTCTATTCTTGTTATGTTGCTTCCTTATTTCTTTAGACTGTGATATATAGAGACATTGAGGATAAATTCTTAGAAGCTTGTGACTTATTTCTACCAGATTTTGGGAGTTGTAATTATATAAATTTTTAGATTTATTTATTTCAGATTTCTGTTTTTATTCCGCATCAATAGACTTACCTAATTTTAGAGACTAGGTGCCATCACGACATCCTACGGAGGGAATTTGGGGTCGTGACATTAACTGTGCAAAAAATTACAAATGTGCTTGAATAATCAGAAATTACAATGGACCAAAGTGGTGTCTTGTACATGAATTCACCCAAATATATTTAAGTATTAGATCAGAAGAATTACGGTGATATACACAATCTAAATACGGAAGCATAGGTTTAAGTGAAACCATACCTCTTCATGTAAATCCATCCGTCTATGGCAGTGAGGTGAATTACCTACCATATTTTTGTTTGTCAAATGTCATCATTATGTTTCTATAAAAGTTGTCTTGAAGATTCCTCGTATTGATTGGACAAAGGTTTCAAATGAGCATCCTATGAAGCAATCTGTTTTTTTTAAATCTTTCCCAAAATTAAGAAAATCTATAGTGTTTTCACACTTCTCTTCCGATGTGACTCGAACTCAGAAGCAGTCATAGCTTGAACTTTTCTCAAACTTTTCACAATTTATTCTAGAAATTCACATTAATTAATTCTTAATATCTCTTTCATCCATTGTATTACCAATATCAGCAATAACCGGCAATAATTTCAGCAGGTTTTACTATCCACTACGCCAACCATTTTTAGAAGTCTCGCAAATATTAATGCTTAAGTTTAGTGATATAGGTAGAATATTTATCTATCTATCTATCTTCTATATCTATACTATACTAAAAGCACGAACACCCTTAATTAGCGAAATATCGTTCGCCTTTTTTACCCTTTTAAAATAGATTTCATACTAGACAGAATCGTCTTTTAATTATTGTCTCCTAATAATTAGGAGTTTGAAATCAACTACAATTATCGCTATTAAATTTTTTCTTATTTAATGTTTTTAATATTTAAGACTTTCAAATTAATTGAAAAATTTGACCTTAATATCTTTCTTTATTTAAAAGATGTAAAAACTCCTAATATTTAGTAATTTAGAATCCACCAAAATATTACTTATATAAATCCCTTGCCTTATGCGAATTAGCAAGAACTTCTAATACCTTTCAAACTTCTAATTCTTTGAAAATATTGTGTCCTATACATAAGGTTTTGTAAGAAATTTAAAGTTTTGTAGCCATACACACCTCCTATTCCCTTTATGTGACGGATCACGTTTTTGTTTAAATTGCCGCATCTATTGTTGGGTTATCAAATTTTCTACAGATAACTTAATTTTCTTCATTGCATGAGTTCACTCTTAAAATTTAACTACATACATCTATTTCAATCGAAAATAAACTATGAGATCTTGCATATCTTCTTGCTATAATTAGTTGTATTATTTATTTGTTTTGATATGACGTTAGTGAATCATTTATAATATGCTCTAATAATTGTCGCACTCATAGAATGTAATCAGTCTTTCTCGAGGTAATTTAATTTATTTTATAAATTCAAATACATATCCTTTGCCGATAGCTCCGCCCATATAATTATGCTGCTCATTGAGTTTGACATGTGATATTAGAGTAAGGTTTTATGTTGCGGGTACAAAAATTAGATTTTGAGCTTAAATCCCTTGAAGTATGGTGCATAGAAAAATGAAATTTTTTAGTTGCTTGATGTGATGACCCAAAATGTCATCTTTAAATTTAATGATTAATTTTGTGATCTATGCATTATTTACCATTACTCGACTTGCGTGTGCAGTCCGTAAAAAAAAAATTCGGAAAGTTTTCAGGTGAAAAATAAATTTAAATGTGAATTAGAGCTTTAAAACTCAACTGAGTTGACTTTGGTCAACATTTTGAGCAAACAGACTCGGATCAGTATTTTGACAATTTCGGTAGGACTGTATCGTGATTTGGGACTTAGGCGTATGCCCGGAATCAAATTCCGAGGTCCCTATGGAATTTTGATGAAAAATTAAAAGTTTAAGTTCAAATAGTGACCGGATGTCAAATTATGTACAAACGACCCCGGAATAGAATTTTGATGATTTCAACAGCTCCGTATGGTAATTTTGGACTTAGGAGCGTGATCGGAATTTTATTTGGAAGTCCGTAGTAGAATTAGGCTTGAAATGCCGAAAGTTGAATTTTCGGGAAGTTTGACCGAGGGGTTAACTTTTTGATATCGGGGTCGAAATCAGATTCTGAAAATTTTCATAACTCAGTTATGTCATTTATGACTTGTGTGCAAAATTTGAGGTCAATCGGAATTGATTTGATATGTTTCGGCGCAAAATATAGAAGTTGGAAGAATTGAAAACTCATAATTCGATTCGATGCGCGATTCGTAATTTCGGCGTTGTTTGGCATGGTTTGAAGACTCAACTAAGTTCATATTGTATTTTGGGACATGTTGGTATATTTGGTTAAGGTCCCGAGGGCCTCGGATGGATTTCGGAAGGTTAACGGAATGGATTTCGGACAAGGAACTGCTGGAATATTTCTGCTGCAAAAGCTATTTTTGGACAGCAACCGGTGCAATTGCAGAGCTGATTTTGGAAACTTATATCTCAAAATCTATAAGGAATCTGAAAATTATCAAAACATAAAAGTTGTAGCCCTTTGATTCTAGTTTCCAGAATAATAAACCATTTATCATTTAGACATTTATACAAAATGTTATGATCGATTGACTGAAGCTGGTACTGCAGATTTTTGCTACAGCAGTGTGCATCGCCAGAAATTTCTGCTGCACAGGGCTGACTTTGGGAGCTTATATCTCGCAATCTATAAGGAGTTGGGCGATGAGAAAAACATGAAAGTTGTAGTACTTTGTATCTAGTTTGCAGAACTTTAAACCGTTTGGCAGTTGGAGTTGAGTACAAGAAGTTATGATTGATACACTACAGGCTGTCGAGGAAGAGTTTGATATTTTCAACATAAGCATGTAATGATCCAAAAATCCATTTTTAGTTCTATAGATCGAAATTCGATTTCAAGACTTTTGACATTTTGATAATGAATTATAGGAGTGATCTAAAAAGTTTGGTCTAATTTCATCAAGTCGCGATTGAGTTTTAAGCGCGAAATATGAGTTAATTGTTTAACGAGCGAAATTGGTATCACATTGAGCAAATGAGCTCCGAATTGAGTTTCGATTGAACAAATGGGTTCGTAGTTTTATTTGTGACTCATAAGAACAAGAATTGTCGAATTCCGAGTTCGTATGATGGAGTTAGAGCCTTTTTAGTGAAATAAAACTGTTGGTGTAAATAGTCCTGGTGTGCACCTTTAGCGACCAGATGTGACACTTTTAGCGACGGGATTGGACTTTTAGCGACCGGAATAGTGTTTTTGGGGCAGAAACTTAAGGACCAAAAATGGTCATTTCCTTCATTTCGTTTTGGAGTTTTGGAGCACGGTTCTTGGGCAATTTTGAGGATTTCTTCAAGACTTCAACTTGGGTAAGTGTCCTATATCCAAATGTTTTTATATTTCATAAATCCATGGTCATATTCATCATTTATTTCGGATTTAGATGGAAGAAATCAAGATTTTTGCAAAATCTTCCAAAAACGAAAATTTAAGATTTGGAGATCGAGTTGTTATCGAATTTTGGTAAAATTGGTATGGGTGGACTCGTAATTGAATGGGTTGTCGTATTTTATAAGTTTCGCCGGATTCCGAAATGTGGGCCCCACGGGCAAATTTTGAGCTAATTTCGGATTTTAATAAAAATATAATATTTTCTTATGAAAGTGATTACTATAATTTTTGTTGACTGTATCGAATTAATTATGACTAGATACGAGTCGATCGGAGTTGGAAATTCGAGGAAAAAGCATAATACTTGATTAAATTGGAGCAAGTCGAGGTAAGTGACTTGTCTAACCTTGTGTGGGGGAAATTTCCCCTAGGATTGGTATTTATGTGATTATTGAAATGTATTGAAAGTCGTGTGCACGAGGTGATGAGTGTGTACACGGGCTAAATTATGAAAGATTATATTTTTAAATTGTGTAGATCACTGTTGCGCATTTATTAAATTATTTTATCTTGTTATATTCTTCATCATTAATCTGAGATATATACTTCAAATTTGTTTGATCTTTTCTTACTAATTATTTTACCTGTTTAGTTGAAACTTGGTTTCTTTTATTCTGTGCATTATTTGAAGGTTGATTTTTTTAAATTAAATATTATTAATATGAAGTATTTGATATTTTTAAACTTGATATTGAAGCAACGTAGTAAAGATTTTGAAATATTATTTTCCTAAATTATTTACTCCTGAATATTTTTATACTCATTTTGAGGGAGCCGTGAGCTCTTTATTGTGGAAAACTATTATTGATGATTTATTTTGGCATGAGCCGTGAGCTCTTTATTGTGGAAAAATATTGTTATTGAATTATTTTGGCAAGTTAAATTATTTGAGTACTTGAGGTGCAAATTGTGATATATTGTGATATTGATACACATGCGGTGGTATAAGGTCTGGGTGTTGAAACGCATGCGGTGAGATAAGGGTGGCTTGATACGCGTAGCTAGTAGGGGAACTACTAGAAGTCATGCGGTATGATAAGGGTGGCTAAAACGCGGGATGCTATTTCGGGAAAAAATATTTTCTTTAAATAAATTGTGAAGGCTCCCGCGGTGATATAAGAAAATGAGATATTGTGAATGTATTTATGATTTGGGACTACGAGGTGGTGCCTCGGGAGTGCCCTTGTTGATATTGATTTATGGCCATAGTTGATTTCGATTAATTGTTGTGATTTTCATAAAGTTGAAGAAAATTCTGTTTTGATTCCACGAGATATTATTTGTAATTATTTGATGTCATTAAATGTGACATACTATTTGATTCATTTCCAATGTCATTTTATTTTACTACATTGATAAACATTTTACCATGCCATTATTATATTCCAGTAGGGCCTCACCTGACCTCGTCACTACTCTACCGAGGTTAGGCTTGGCACTTACTGGGTACCGCTGTGGTGTACTCATACTACGCTTCTGCACATCTTTTTGTGCAGATCCAGGTGTATTTTACCAGCCTAGACGTCAGTGAGTTACCTGCGCACGGAGACTTCGAGGTATATCTGCCAGTGTCCGCAGACTCCGGAGTCCCCTTCTATCATTTTATGTTGCTTCCTTATATTTTATTTAGACCTTGACATATAGAGACATTGAGAATAAATTCTTAGAAGCTTGTGACTTATTTCTACCGGGTTTTAGGAGTTAAAATTGTTTGAATTGTAGTTTATTTATTTCAGATATTTATTATTATTCCGCATTGATAGGCTTACCTAGTCTTAGAGACTAGGTGCCATCACGACATCCTACGGAGGGAATTTGGGGTCGTGATAAGTTGGTATCAGAGCACTAGGTTCATAGGTGTTATGAGTCACAAGCAAGTTTAGTAGAGTCTTACGGATCGGTACGGAGACGTCTGTACTTATCTTCGAGAGGCTATGGAACTGTTACGAATTATTCACTTCTTTGATTACTTATCGTGCGCCTTTGTTGATTTCAAAGTTCTTAACAATTGTCTTTCTATTCTCTCACAGATGGTGAGGACACGCACAACTGGATCTGATGATCAGACACCCGCGCCCCCTGTTGGAGCCGCAAGAGGCCAGGGTCGGGGCAGAGGCCGAGCCAGAGGCCGAGGAAGACCACGTGGTGCAGCCAGAGCATCTGCACGAACTGCTGCACCAGAGCCACCAGTAGCTCCAGTTGGAGAGCAGGCACCTGAGATGCCTGTTACTGCTCCTGCACTTCAGGAGACTCTTGCCCAGTTTTTGAGCATGTTTGGCACTTTAGCTCAGGCAGGATTAATTCCACTTGCTCCTGCCACATCTCAGGCTGGGGGAGGAGCGCAGACTCCTGCCGCCCATACTCCAGAGCCACGTGCCCAAGTTGACCATGCCCCAGAGGTTATACCAGTGTAGCCAGTTGTCCCAGTTCGGCCTGAGATTAGGACAGCAGTTTCAGAGGGAGAGAGCAGCTTAGGCTCGAGAGGTATAAGAAGTACCACCCTCCCACTTTCAGCGGTCTAGCTTCAGAGGATGCTTAGGGTTTTCTGGAGGAATGTCACCGTATCCTTCGTACTATGGGTATTGTGGATTCTAGTGGAGTTTCTTTCACGGCATTCCAGTTTAGAGGAGCAGCCTACCAGTGGTGGCGGGCATATGAGTTGGATAGTCCGGCTGAGGCAGCTTCACTTACTTGGACTCAATTTTCAGATATGTTCTTGAGGGAGTATGTTCCTCAGAGTCTTAGGGATGCCTAGCATGCAGAGTTTGAGCAGCTACGCCAGGGTTCTATGACTGTGTCAGAATATGCGGTCCGATTTAGTGATTTGGCTAGGCATGCACCAGCCGTAGTTGCTACTGTTCGAGAGCGGGTTCGTAGGTTTATTGAGGATCTTCACCCTAGTATCAGATTCAGTATGGCCCGAGAGCTAGAGATGGACATCACATACCAATAGGTGGTGTCAATTGCTAGAAGATTGGAAGGTATGCGGACTCGGGAGAGGGAAGAGAGGGAAGCTAAGAGACCCCGAGATTCTGGCACATATAATAATTCTCGTGCCCCAGTTGCAGCCCGACATAGTAGAGGTTATGTGGGCCGTCCTATTCATTTAGCACTTCCAGCTTCCAGTGGTATTCCTACTACTCCCAGACCTTAGGTTCCATATTATGCACCACCAGTGTCTTCTGTACCTCCTGTACGGGGTGCTTTCAGCGGACAGTCTAGTCGATCAGGACCGAGCGAGTCCCAGCAGCCACGTCCTCCGAGAGCTTGTTTTGAGTGTGGTGACACTCGCCATATTATGAGAGATTGCCCCAGATTTAGGAGGGGTGAACCTCCACAAATTTCTCAAGCCCCACCTATTCCACAAGGTCCTCCGGCTTCTCAGGCCATGATTTCTGCACCAGTTGCCACTCCACCCGCACAGCCAGCTAGAGGTGGAGGTCGGACAGGTAGAGGTCGCCCTAGAGGGGGAGGTCAAGCCAGATATTATGCCCTTCCTGCTAGGACAGATGTTGTTGCATCCGATTCTGTTATCACAAGTATTATTCCGGTCTGTCATAGAGATGCATCAGTCTTATTTGATCCAGGCTCCACTTATTCTTATGTGTCATCTTATTTTGCCCCGTATTTGGGCGTACCACGTGATTCCTTGAGTTCTTCTATTTATGTATCTACACCCTTGGGTGAATCTATTATTGTGGATCATGTGTATCGGTCGTGTTTAATTATTATCAGTGGTTTTGAGACCAGAGCCGATTTATTATTGCTCAGTATGGTGGATTTCGATATTATTTTGGGCATGGACTGGTTGTCGCCCTATCACGCTATTCTTGATTGTTACGCCAAGATGGTGACATTGGCTATGCTAGGTCTACCGCGGCTAGAGTGGAGAGGTACCTCAGATCATGTTCCTAGTAGGGTTGTTTCTTAAAGCTCAACGGATGGTTGAGAAGGGGTGTGATGCGTATCTGGCCTATGTGAGAGATGTTAGTATTGATACTCCTAATGTGGAGTCAGTTCCTGTAGTAATGGATTTTCCTGATGTATTTCCAGCGGATCTTCCGAGTATGCCGCCCGACAGGGATGTTGACTTTGGCATTGATTTGTTACCAGGCACTCAGCCCATTTCTATTCCACCATATCGTATGGCCCCAGCAGAGTTGAAAGAATTAAAAGAACAGTTACAAGAGTTGCTTGATAAGGGTTTCATTTGGCCCAGTGTATCGCCTTGGGGTGCTCCTGTCTTATTTGTAAAGAAGAAGGATGGTTCTATGCAGATGTGTATTGATTATCGCCAGTTGAACAAGGTTACAATGAAGAACAGGTATCCATTGCCACGTATTGATGACTTATTTGATCAGCTTCAGGGTGCTAGGGTATTCTCAAAAATTGACTTGCGTTCAGGTTATCATCAGTTGAAGATTCAGGAGCCAGATATTCCGAAGCCTGCTTTCAGGACTCGGTACGGTCATTACGAATTCCTTGTGATATCTTTTGGGCTGACCAACGCCCCAACAACATTTATGCACTTAGTGAATAGTGTATTTCAACCCTATCTTGATTTTTTCGTCATTGTATTTATTGACGACATTCTGGTGTACTCCCGAAGTCAGGAAGATCATGAACATCACCTAAGGACTGTGCTTCAGATTTTGAGAGAAAAGAAGTTATATGCAAAATTTTCAGAATGTGAATTCTGGCTTGATTCAGTGGGATTTTTGGGTCATATAGTTTCATGCGAGGGGATCAAGGTAGATCCAAAGAAGATTGAAGCAATGCAGAGTTGGTCCAGACCGTCCTCAGTTACGAAAATCCGGAGTTTCCTTGGTTTGGCTGGGTATTATCGCCGATTTGTAAAGGGTTTCTCTTCTATTGCTGCATCTATGACCAAATTGACCCAGAAGGGTGCTCCGTTCAGGTGGACCGAGGAATATGAGGAAAGCTTCCAAAAGCTCAAGACAGCTTTGACTACAGCCCCAGTATTGGTATTACCTACAGGTACAGGATCTTATACTGTGTATTGTGATGCGTCGCGTATTGGTCTTGGCGCAGTGTTGATGCAAGATGGTAGGGTGATTGCTTACGCGTCCAGACAGTTAAAGGTGCATGAAAAGAATTATCCTGTACATGACCTGGAGTTAGCAGCTATTGTTCATGCCTTAAAAATTTGGCGGCATTATTTATACGGTGTCCATTGTAAAATTTACACCGATCACCGGAGTTTACAACATCTGTTTAAACAGAAGGATCTTAATTTGCGGCAGCGGAGATGGTTGGAGTTGCTTAAGGATTATGATATCACCATTCTCTATCATCCGGGGAAGGCCAATGTGGTGGCCGATGCCTTGAGTCGTAAGGCGGAGAGTTTGGGCAGCTTAACATATTTACCAGTAGCAGAGAGGCCTTTAGCCATGGATGTTCAGGCCTTGGCCAACCAGTTTGTTAGATTGGATGTTTCCGAGCCGAGTCGGATTTTGGCTTGCGTGGTTTCCCAGTCTTCACTTTATGATCGTATCAGGGAACGTTAGTATGATGACCCCCATCTGCTTGTCCTTAAGGATACAGTTCAGCACGGTGATGCCAAGGAAGTCATTATTGGAGAAGACGATGTACTACGGATGCAGGGCAGGCTATGTGTACCTAATATGGATGGCTTGCGTGAGTTGATTCTCCAGGAGGCTCACAGTTCGCGGTACTCGATTCATCCAGGTGCTGCGAAGATGTATCAGGACTTGAGACAACACTATTGGTGGAGGCGGACGAAGAAGGACATAGTGGGGTATGTATCTCGGTGTTTAAATTGTCAATAGGTAAAATATGAGCATCAACGACCGGGTGGATTACTTCAGAAGTTAGAGATTCCAGAATGGAAATGGGAGCGGATCACTATGGATTTCGTTGTTGGGCTCCCACGGACTCAGCGGAAGTTGGACGTAGTTTGGGTGATTGTGGATAGGCTGACCAAATCAGCTCATTTCATTCCTGTGATTACTACTTACTCCTCAGAGCAGCTGGCTCAAGTATATATTCGCGAGATTGTCAGACTTCATGGTGTACCGGTATCTATCATCTCTGACCGGGGTACACAGTTTACCTCACGGTTTTGGAGGGCAGTTCAACGTGAGTTGGGTACTCGGGTAGAGTTGAGTACATCATTTCACCCTCAGACGGACGGGAAGTCCGAACGCACTATTCAGATACTGGAGGATATGCTTCGTGCGTGTGTGATAGATTTTGGGGGTGCTTGGGATCAGTTCTTACCACTTGCATAGTTTGCTTACAACAACAGTTACCAGTCAAGCATCAGATGGCTCCGTATGAGGCCTTGTATGGTAGGCGGTGCCGGTCTCCAGTGGGTTGGTTCGAACTAGGCGAGGCTAGACTTTTGGGTACAGACTTGGTTCAGGATGCCTTGGAAAAGGTTAAGTTGATTCAGGATCGACTTCGTACAGCCCAATCTAGACAGAAGAGTTATGCGGATCGGAAGGTTCGTGATGTTGCATTCATGGTTGGTGAGCGGGTATTGCTACGGGTTTCGCCTATGAAGGGTGTGATGAGGTTCGGGAAGAAGGGCAAGTTGAGCCCTAGGTATATTGGGCCTTTTGAGATTCTTGAGAGAGTTGGAGAGGTGGCTTACAGACTTGCACTACCACCTAGTCTTTCTGCGGTTCATCCGGTATTCCATGTTTCTATGCTTCGGAAATATCACGGCGATCCGTCTCATGTGTTAGACTTCAGTTCGGTTCAGTTGGACAAGGATCTATCTTATGTTGAGGAACCAGTGGCTATTTTAGTTAGGCAGGTTCGAAAGCTGAGGTCAAAGAACATTGCTTCCGTAAAGGTTCAGTGGAGGAGTCATCCAGTCGAGGAGGCGACTTGGGAGGTCGAGAATGATTTACGCAGCTGTTATCCACACTTATTCACCAGCTCAGGTACTTTTTCTAACTCCGTTCGAGGACGAACGTTTATTTTAGAGGTGGAGAATGTGATGACCCAAAATGTCATCTTTAAATTTAATGATTAATTTTGTGATCTAAGCACTATTTACCATTACTCGACTTGCGTGTGCAGTCCGTAAAAAAAAAATCGGAAAGTTTTCAGGTGAAAAATGAATTTAAATGTGAATTAGAGCTTTAAAACTCAACTGAGTTGACTTTGGTCAATATTTTTAGCAAACAGACTCGGATCAGTGTTTTGACAATTTTGGTAGGTCTGTATCGTGATTTGGGACTTAGGCGTATGCCCGGAATCAAATTCCGAGGTCCCTAGCCAGAGATATGGAATTTTGATAAAAAATTAAAAGTTTAAGTTCAAATAGTGATCGGATGTCAAATTATGTGCAAATGACCCCGGAATAGAATTTTGATGATTCCAACAGCTCTGTATGGTGATTTTGGACTTAGGAGCGTGATCGGAATTTTATTTGGAAGTCCGTAGTAGAATTAGGCTTGAAATGCCGAAAGTTAAATTTTCGGGAAGTTTGACCGAGGAGTTGACTTTTTGATATCAGGGTCGAAATCCGATTCTGAAAATTTTCATAACTCAGTTATGTCATTTATGACTTGTGTACAAAATTTGAGGTCAATCGGAATTGATTTGATATGTTTCGGCACAAAATATAGAAGTTGGAAGAATTGAAAACTCATAATTCGATTCGATGCGCGATTCATAATTTCGGCGTTGTTTGGCATGTCTTGAAGCCTCAACTAAGTTCATATTGTATTTTGGGACATGTTGGTATATTTGGTTAAGGTCCTGAGGGCCTCGGGTGGATTTCGGAAGGTTAACGGAATGGATTTCGGACAAAAAGGAACTGCTGGAATATTTCTGCTGCAGAAGCTATTTTTGGACAGCAACCGGTGCAATCGCAGAGCTGACTTTGGAAGCTTATATCTCAAAATCTATAAGGAATCTGAAAATTATCAAAACATGAAAGTTGTAGCCCTTTGATTCTAGTTTTTAGAATGATAAACCATTTATCATTTAGACATTTATATAAAATGTTATGATCGATTGATTGAAGCTGGTACTGCAGATTTTTGCTACAGCAGTGTGCATCGCCAGAAATTTCTGCTGCACAGGGCTGACTTTGGGAGCTTATATCTCGCAATCTATAAGGAGTTGGGCGATGACAAAAACATGAAAGTTGTAGTACTTTGTATCTAGTTTGCAGAACTTTAAACCGTTTGGCAGTTGGAGTTGAGTACAAAAAGTTATGATTAATACACTACAGGCTGTCGAGGAAGAGTTTGATGTTTTTAACATAAGCATGTAATGATCCAAAAATCCATTTTTAGTTCTAGAGATCGAAATTCGATTTCGAGACTTTTGACATTTTGATAATGAATTATAGGAGTGATCTGGAAAGTTTGGTCTAATTTCATCAAGTCGCGATTGAGTTTTAAGCGCGAAATATGAGTTAATTATTTAACGAGAGAAATTGGTATCACATTGAGCAAATGAGCTCTGAATTGAGTTTCGATTGAACGAATGGGTTCGTAGTTTTATTTGTGACTCATAAGAATAAGAATCGTCGAATTCCGAGTTCGTATGATGGAGTTAGAGCCTTTTTAGTGAAATAAAACTGTTGGTGTAAATAGTCCTGGTGTGCACCTTTAGCGACCAGATGTGACACTTTTAGCGACGGGATTGGACTTTTAGCGACCGGAATAGTGTTTTTGGGGCAGAAACTTAAGGACCAAAAATGGTCATTTCCTTCATTTCGTTTTGGAGTTTTGGAGCACGGTTCTTGGGCGATTTTGAGAATTTCTTCAAGACTTCAACTTGGGTAAGTGTCTTATATCCAAATGTGATTATATTTCATAAATCCATGGTCATATTCATCATTTATTTCGGATTTAAATGGAAGAAATCAAGATTTTTACAAAATCTTCCAAAAACGAAAATTTAAGATTTGGAGGTCGAGTTGTTATCGGATTTTGGTAAAATTGATATGAGTGGACTCGTAATTGAATGGGTTGTCGGATTTTATAAGTTTCGCCGGATTTCGAGATGTGGGCCCCACGGGCAAATTTTGAGCTAATTTCGGATTTTAATGAAAATGTAATATTTTCTTATGAAAGTGATTACTATAATTTTTGTTGACTGTATCGAATTAATTATGACTAGATATGAGTCGATCGGAGTTGGAAATTCGAGGAAAAAGCATAATACTTGGTTAAATTGGAGCAATCCGAGGTAAGTGACTTGTCTAACCTTGTGTGGGGGAAATTTCCCCTAGGATTGGTATTGATGTGATTATTGAAATGTGTTAAAAGTCGTGTGCACGAGGTGACGAGTGTGTACACGGGCTAAATTATGAAAGATTATATTTTTAAATTGTGTAGATCACTGTTGCACATTTATTAAATTATTTTATCTTGTTATATTCTTCATCATTGATCTGAGATATATACTTCAAATTTGTTTGATCTTTTCTTACTAATTGTTTTACCTGTTTAGTTAAAACTTGGTTTCTTTTATTCTGTGCATTATTTGAAGGTTGATTTTTTTAAAATTAAATATTATTAATATGAAGTATTTGATATTTTTAAACTTGATATTGAAGCAACGTAGTAAAGATTTTGAAATATTATTTTCCTAAATTATTTACTCCTGAATATTTTTATACTCATTTTGAGGGAGCCGTGAGCTCTTTATTGTGGAAAACTATTATTGATGATTTATTTTGGCATGAGCCGTGAGCTCTTTATTGTGGAAAAATATTGTTATTGAATTATTTTGGCAAGTTAAATTATTTGAGCACTTGAGGTGCAAATTGTGATATATTGTGATATTGATACGCATGCGGTGGTATAAGGTCTGGGTGTTGAAACGCATGCGGTGAGATAAGGGTGGCTTGATACGCGTGGCTAGTAGGGGAACTACTAGAAGTCATGCGGTGTGATAAGGGTGGCTAAAACGCGGGATGCTATTTCGGAAAAAAATATTTTTTTTAAATAAATTGTGAAGGCTCCCGCGGTGATATAAGAAAATGAGATATTGTGAATGTATTTATGATTTGGGACTACGAGGCGGTACCTCGGGAGTGCCCTTGTTGATATTGATTTATGGCCATAGTTGCTTTCGATTAATTGTTGTGATTTTCATAAAGTTGAAGAAAATTCTGTTTTGATTCCGCGAGATATTATTTGTAATTATTTGATGTCATTAAATGTGACATACTATTTGATTCATTTCTAATGTCATTTTATTTTACTACATTGATAAACATTTTACCATGCCATTATTATATTCCAGTAGGGCCTCACCTGACCTCGTCACTACTCTACCGAGGTTAGGCTTGGCACTTACTGGGTACCGCTGTGGTGTACTCATACTACGCTTCTGCACATCTTTTTGTGCAGATCCAGGTATATTTTACCAGCCTAGACGTCAGTGAGTTACCTGCGCACAGAGACTTCGAGGTATATGTGCCAGTGTCCGCAGACTCCGGAGTCCCCTTCTATCATTTTATGTTGCTTCCTTATATTTTATTTAGACCTTGACATATAGAGACATTGAGAATAAATTCTTAGAAGCTTGTGACTTATTTCTACCGGGTTTTGGAGTTAAAATTGTTTGAATTGTAGTTTATTTATTTCAGATATTTATTATTATTCCGCATTGATAGGCTTACCTAGTCTTAGAGACTAGGTGCCATCACGACATCCTACGGAGGGAATTTGGGGTCGTGATACTTGAGTGTGTGGACATAAAGTATACCATGTGTATAGACAAAGAAATTGGCTTGCTAACTGTAATGACCCAATCGGTCATTTTAACTTTTAGAATTCCGTTCCCCTAAATAAAACTCCCCGTATGTGTTTTTATTAATTTATGACTTGTGGTGATGGTTGGTTCGGGATTTGAAAGTGTTCGGGTTGAAATCGGAATAATTGGTTCCTTAGTTTGCCTTTAAAAGACCAAGTTTGACTTCGGTCAACATTTTGAGAAAACGACCCCGGAATCGGGATTTGACGGTTCCAATAGGTTCGTATGATGATTTCGGACTTGGGCGTATGTTCGAATCGGATTTTGAATAACCCGGGAGCGTTTCGGCGCTTAAAAGCGAAAATCAACTATTTGAAGGTTTAATGTTCTTTAAATTTGGTTTGGGGTAGGTTTTGGAGAAATTGAAGTCCGTTTGGAATTTCGAGTCCGGAAATGGCTCCGTATGGTGATTTAAGACTTGCACGCAAAATTTGGTGTCATTCCGAGTAGTATAAGTATATTTCGGCGCGTTCGGAGTAAGTTTGAAAAATTTAAAATTTCTAAGTTGAATCAATTTGGTTTGGGGTATGATTCTTAGTTTTGATATTGTTTTACACGTTTCGAGTGTTCGGGCGAGTCTGTTTTATGATTTCAAACTTGTTGGTATGTTCGGGCGGGGCCTCGAGGGCCCCGAGTGTCAACCGGACGAGGCTCGAACCAATTTTGAAATTTGGAAGAAGAACTTCAGCTTTCTGCTTCTGGTACGTTCGCACCTGCGCTTGGACTGCCGCCGGTGCGACCATCGCAGATGCGACTTAGGCTCGCAGAAGAAGAAAAAGGGAGGGCAGGCAATTGACCGCAGATGCGGAATTACGGGCGCACCTGCGAACGCACAGGTTCGAGAAAAGGAGCGCAAATGCGGAGCTTGATAGCGAGGGAAAACTCGCACCTACGAGACATTTCCGCAGGTGCGAAACCACTGCTTGGCAGAATGGTTAAAAATCGGGACTCAGATATTTTTGAGCCCACTTTTCTCCATTTTCGAGTGATTCCAGAGCTTTTGAGAGGGGATTTCAACTAGCAACTTGAAGGTAAGTTAATCCTACACACTTTGAGTTAAATACATAGATTATGGATAGATTATAACCGGTAAATTATAGAAATTAAGGGTTTAGATTAAAAACCTAGATTTTTATAAAAATGAGATTTTTACCACGAAAATGGTTATGGAATTTGATAGAAATTATATATTTGAGTTCTTCAGATTATGGGTAACGTTTTCATCTGAAAATTTCCGGAATTCGGGCACGTGGGCCTGGGGTGAATTTTAGTAATTTTACCATTTTGGATAGGGTAATTTATTTAATGGTCTAATTTCGAATTATTGAGCATGTATTAATTATTTTATATAACTTTTGAATAGTTTCGGATTTTTCGGCTTCGAATTGAGGTTTTTCGCGACATTTTGATCGAAAAGTGGACTTTGAGACAAGGTAAGTCTCTTGTCTAATCTTGTGAGAGGGAAATTACCCCATAGGTGATTAAATTAATAATTGTTGCTAATTGTGGGTGCTACGTACGCACGAGGTGACGAGAGTCTGTACGTAGCTACTATCTATGCTAAAATCCGGGTAGTTTAGGACTCAAATCATGAATTACATGTGTAAATTATATCTTTTATTTAATTAAATTATTTGGACTATATTGTGAATTGTTAGAGAAAGGTAATAAAAGATGGAAATCTCATATACTTAATTTACTGTTTAATTAATTAATTGTTAAAAGATATTGTTCATCCTCTCGAATTAATCTTTTAATAAATATACTCTCATTCCGGAGGTACATAAGAAAATGTCCTCCTTCTTGTGGAGCAGGGCCGAATGTCTCGGCAGTATAGATGCATCTATGGATCGCGCCGCACGTCCCTCGACAGTGTACACGACACTCTGGATCGGGCCGTACGACCTCGACAGATATTATGCCTAATAATAATAATAATTACCCGATACCTTGATATTTTAATTGCAACTTGTGAATTTAATTAATAGATTGGATATCGTTGTATTTGAAGGAACTTAATTATTTCTGTTGGTCAAATAAAATTATTGTTGACTATGTGAATTATGTCGATTTAAATATTTCTATTTTGTTATTTTATTTATTATTATTGACCCTTAGTGAGTGTCAATGTCGGCCATCTCGTCTCTACCTCTTCGAGATTAGGCTTTATACTTACTGGGTACACGTTGTTTACGTACTCATGCTACACTTGCTGCACTTTTTGTGCAGGACCTGAGACAGGTGCTATAGTTGGACCTATTGGCGCGCACCTACGATATCGAGAGGCTTAGTGGTGAGCTGCCCTTTTGAGCCATTCTGCAGCAACCAATGCCTCTTCCTGAAATTTTTATTCTGTCTATTTTATTTCAGACAGTATTTGGAATCTTTGTATAATCTGCTAGATACTCATACACTTGTGACACCAGGTCTTGGCACACACACTAGTAGAATGTTTGGATTTAATTCTGTTCTTGATTATTTCAATTTACTAAATCTTTTCATATTGTCTAAATTCCTGCAAGTAAGGAGAGTTTAATTACTCGGTTAGTTTTAAAAGAATTGAATATGTGTTTAAATTACTAGTTGGCTTGCCTAACTGTAGTGTTGGGCGTCATCACGACCTATAGGTGAAATTTGGTCGTGACAAATATGGTATCAGAGCCCTAGGTTCACGTAGGTCTCACAAGTTATGAGCAGGCCTAATAGAGTCTTGCGGATCGGTACGGAGACGTCTGTACTTATCTTCGAGAGGATATAGGGTGTTAGGAAACTACCTTTCTTCATCTTCCATCGTGCAATTGATGTAGTACTAAATATCTTTCTCTTACTCTCTCACATATGGTGAGAACGCGCTCTAATGAGTCTCCAGACCAAGGAAGAGCTACTCCCCCTGTTGCTAGAGGCCGAGGCAGAGGTCGAGGGAGGGCTCCAGCCCGTGGTAAGGGACGAGGAGGTCCCAGGATTGTTCCAGTTATGCCGTTAGTGGGTCCAGCAGAGGATCTCGTTATTGAGGAATAGGGTGAGATGCCTGTGGCAGAGCCAGCTCCGGTGGATTTCACATCTGCACCGGGATTCCAAGATGCCATGGGTCGTATGCTGCGGTTCATGGACACTATGGCCGAGGCCATTTTTTTTTCGGCAGACCCAGCCACATCTCAGGCGGGGCGGAGGAGCACAGACCCCTACCGCAGAGGATCATGGGTAGGCATCTACTGTATATCAGACCCAGGGTGCACTACCTGTGGATGGAGCCCAGCTAGTGGCAGCAGCTACACCTGAGCCCAAGCCAGCTACAGCCGCTGATCTGCATAAACTATTGGACAGATGGACTAGACTACATCCTCCTATCTTTGGGGGTGAGCGACATAAGGATCCCCAGTCACATGCGGAGATTCTGCCCCAAGCTTCGGGGTAGACCAGTGCAGAAGGGTCAGCCGCCTATGATTACCGCACCAGTTTCTCCACCAGTTGTCCGACCACCAAGAGGTGGAGGAAAGGTGGGTAAGGGTCATCCTAGAGGTGGAGTCAGCCAGGTGGAGGTCAGCCAGGCGAAGGCCATCCAGTAGGCGCTCCAGCTCGGTTCTATGCTTTTCCGGCCAGACCGGATGTGGAGGCCTCAGATGTCGTGATCACATGTATTATTTCTGTTTGTGGCAAAGATGCCTCCATATTATTTGATCCAGGGTCTACATATTCCGATGTGTCATCTCTATTTGCTCATTTCCTAGGTGTTTCTCGTGAGTCCTTGAGTACTCCTATTTATGTGTCCACTCTTGTGGGAGATTCTGTTATTGTGAATCGGATCTACCGGTCCTGTATTATTACATTCTGTGGTTATGAAACTAGAGCAGATCTTTTACTGCTTGAGATGACCGATTTTGAAATTATCCTGGGCATGGACTGGTTATCTCCATATCATGTTATTCTAGATTGTCATGCCAAGACTGTTACCTTGGCTATTCCAGCATTGCCTAGGGTAGAGTGTAAGGGTTCATCTGTTAGTGCATTTAATCGGGTTATTTCTATTATTAAGACTCAACACATGGTTGAGAAGGGTTGTTTAGCTTATCTAGCCTATGTCCGGGATACTACTGCAGAGACTCCGGCTATTGATTCAGTGCCTGTAGTTCAGGAGTTCTCCGATGTATTTCCTTCAGATCTTCCAAGTATGCCACCTGATCGTGATATTGATTTCTGTATTGACTTGGTTCCAGATACCCAGCCTATATCTATCCCACCGTATCGCATGGATCCTAAAGAATTGAAAGAATTGAAAGAACAACTTGAGGAGTTACTAGACAAAGGGTTCGTCAGACCGAGTGTATCACCTTGGGGTGCACCGGTATTATTTGTGAAGAAGAAGGATGGAACGATGCGAATGTGCGTTGATTATCATCAATTGAACAAAGTCAGTATTAAGAACAAGTACCCGTTTCTTCATATTGATGATCTATTTGACCAGTTGCAGGGTGCTAGGGTGTTCTCTAAGATCGACTTGAGGTCGGTGTACCATCAGTTGAAGATTCAGTGTTCGTATGTTTCGAAGACTACTTTTCGTAGTAGATATAGTCATTATGAGTTTCTGGTGATGTCCTTCGGTTTAACTAATGACCCGACAATGTTTATGGATATGATGAACATGGTATTCAGGCCATATATTGATTTGTTTGTCATTGTCTTCATTGATGACATTTTGATCTACTCGCACAGTAAGGAGGAGCACGAGCAGCATATGAGAGTAGTGCTTCAAATGTTGCAAGAACAAAAGCTATATTCTAAGTTCTCCAAATGTAAGTTCTGGCTAGAGTCTGTAGCATTTTTAGGGCATATTGTATCGGGCGAGGGCATTAAGGTTGATCCCAAAATGATTGAGGCAGTTCAGAATTGACATCGTCCCACTTCGATGACTGAGATAAGGAGTTTCCTAGGTTTAGCAGGTTATTATCGTCAATTTGTGGAGGGATTTTTTATCTATTGTAGCACCCTTGACCAAATTAACCCAGAAGGGTGCTCCGTTCCGATGGTCCGATGATTGTGAGGTAAGCTTTCAGAAGCTCAAGACAACATTGACTACAACACCAGCGTTAGTGTTGCCTTCCGGTTTGGGAATGTATACACTGTATTGGGATGCTTCACGCATTGGTTTGGGTTGTGTATTAATGCAGGGGGTGAGTTATTGCATATGCTTCACGTCAACTGAAGCCCCACGAGAAGAATTATCCGGTGCATGATTTGGAGTTGCGATTGTTCACGCTCTTAAGATTTGGAGGCATTATCTTTATGGGGTGTCTTGTGAAGTTTACCCTGATCATCGTAGTTTGAAGCATTTGTTAAAGCAAAGGGACCTAAATTTGAGGCAGCGCAGATGGCTGGAGTTACTAAAAGATTATGATATTACTATCCTGTATCATCCGGGCAAAGAAATCGTGGTTGTAGACGCCTTGAGTAGAAAGGCGGAGAGTATGGGTTGTTTGGCTTTCATTTCAGTAGAGGAGAGGCCATTAGCTTTGGATATTCAGTCCTTGGCTAACAGACTTGTGAGGCTGGATATCTCAGAGCTCAGCCAAATTCTTGCATGTGTTGTGGCCTAGTCTTCATTATTTGAGCAGATCAAGGCTCGCCAGTATGATGATCGACACTTAATGGTTCTTCGAGAAACAGTACTACGGGGTGATTCCAAGGAAGTTACTATTGGCACGAATGGTGTTCTGCGACTCCATAATCGTCTATGTGTTCCTAACGTGGATGGACTAAGGAAAAGGATCCTAGAGGAGTCACACAGTTCTCGGTATTCTATTCATCCAGGCGCTACAAAGATGTATCGTGACCTAAGGCAGCATTATTGGTGGCGACGAATGAAAAAGGACATCGTTGAGTATGTAGCTAGGTGTCTAAATTGCCAGCAAGTTATATATGAGCACCAAAGGCCAGGTGGCCTACTTCAGCAGATGACTATACCGGAGTGAAAATGGGAACGCATTACTATAGACTTTGTAGTTGGGTTGCCGCGAACCTTGTGGAAGTGTGATGTAGTTTGGGTCATTGTTGATAGGTTGACCACGTCGGCACACTTTATCCCGGTTGTGACTACGTATACTTCAGAGAGGTAGGCCCAGATTTATATTCAGGAGATAGCTCGGTTGCACGGTGTGCCAATTTTTATCATATCAGATAAAGGCCCTCAATTTACTTCATATTTTTAGAGAGCAGTACCGAGTGAATTGGGGACCCGTGTAGAGCTCAGCACAGCCTTTCATCCGCAGACCGACGGGCAATCAGAGCGGACAATTTAGATTTTTGAGGATATTCTTAGGGCATGCATTATTGACCTTGGAGGTCAGTGGGATCGTTTCTTAACTTTGGCCGAGTTTGCTTATAATAACAGTTACCAATCCAGCATCGAGATGGCTCCATTTGAGGCTTTATGTTGTCGGCGATGTCGTTCGCCCATCGGATGGTTTAAGCCCGGTGAGGCTAAGTTATATGGTATTGATTTGGTGAAGGATGCCTTGGAAAAGGTAAAGTTAATTCAGGACCGACTTCGTACAGCATAGTCCAGACAGAAGAGTTACGCGGATCAGAAAGCGCGTGATTTATTATTTATGGTGGGTGAAAAAGTTCTCTTGAAAGTTTCGCCGATGAAGGGAATCATAAGATTTAGGAAAAAGGGAAATTGAGCCCAAGGTTTATAGGCCCATTTGAGGTGTTGAGACGAGTTGGGGAGGTTGCTTACGAGCTTGCCTTGCCTCCCAGTCTATCAGGAGTGCATCCAGTTTTCCATGTATTTATGCTCCAGAAGTATCATGATGACCTATCACATGTGTTAGACTTCAGCACAGTTCAACTAGATAATAGCTTGGGCTATTAAGAAGAACCAGTTGCCATTGTTGATAAACAGGTTCGCCAGTTGAGGTTCAAGAAGATTTCTATAGTAAAATTCCAGTGGAGGGGCCAACCAGTTGAGGAAGCGACTTGGGAGGCCGAGGGAAACATGCGGGGCAGATATCCACACTTATTCAGCACTCCAGGTATAATTCTAAACCCGTTCGAGGACGAATGTTTGTTTAAGAGGTGGAGAATGTAATGACCCAATCGGTCATTTTGACTTTTAGAATCCTGTTCGCCTAAATAAAACTCCCCGTATGTGCTTTTATTAATTTATGACTTGCGGGGATGGTTGGTTCAGGATTTGAAAGTGTTCGGGTTGAAATCGGAACAATTGGTTCCTTAGTTTGCCTTAAAAAGGTCAAGTTTGACTTTGGTCAATATTTTGAGAAAACGACCTCGGAATTGGGATTTGACTGTTCCAGTAGATTCGTATGATAATTTCGGACTTGGGTGTATGTTCGAATCAGGTTTTGGACAACCCGGGAACGTTTCGGTGCTTAAAAGTGAAAATCAACTATTTGAAGGTTTAATGTTCTTTAAATTTGGTTTGGGGTAAGTTTTGGAGAAATTGAAGTCCGTTTGGAATTCCAAGTCTGGGAATGGCTCCGTATGGATATTTAAGACTTGCACGCAAAATTTGATGTCATTCTGAGTAGTATAAGTATATTTCGACGCGTTCGGAGTAAGTTTGAAAATTTTGATATTTCTAGGTTGAATCAATTTGGTTTGGGGTATGATTCTTAGTTTTGATGTTGTTTTACACGTTCTGAGTGTTCGGGCGAGTCTGTTGTATGATTTCAAACTTTATGTTCGGGCGGGGCCTTGAGGGCCCCGAGTGTCAACCGGACGAGGTTCGGACCAATTTTGAAATTTGGAAGAAGAACTGAAGCTTTCTGCTTCTGGTACGTTCGCACTTGCGCTTGGACAACCGCATGTGCGATCATCGCAGATGCGACTTAGGCTCGCAGAAGCAGAAAAGGAGGGCACGCAACTAACTGCATATGCAGAATTACGGGTGCACTTGCAAACGCGCAGGTGCGAGAAAAGGAGCGCAGATGCGGAGCTTGGCAGCAAGGGAAAACTCGGGACCTACGAGGCATTCCCCCAGGTGCGGAATACGCAGGTGCGGTACACCTCCGCAGGTGCGAAACCACTGCTTGGCAGAATGTTTAAAAATCGGGGCTTAGACAAGTTTTAGCCCATTTTTCTCCATTTTCGGGCGATTTCAGAGCTTTTGAGAGGGGGTTTCAACTAGTAACTTGAAGGTAACTTAATCCTACACACTTTGAGTTAAATACATAGATTACGGGTAGATTATAACCGATAAATCTTAGAAATCAAGGGTTTAGATAAAAAACCTATATTTTTATAAAAATACGATTTTTACCACGAAAATGGTTATGGAATTTGATAGAAATTATATATTTGAGTTCTTGAGATTATGGGTAACGTTATCATCCAAATATTTTCAGAATCCGGGCACGTGGGCTCGGTGTGAATTTTAGGAATTTTACCATTTTGGATAAAGTAATTTATTTAATAGTTTAATTTCGAATTATTGAGCATGTATTAATTATTTTATATAAGTTTTGAGTAGTTTCGGATTTTTCGGTATCGAATTGAAGTTTTTCGCGACATTTTGATTGAAAAGTGGACTTTGAGACAAGGTAAGTCTCTTGTCTAATCTTGTGAGGGGGAAATTACCCCATAGGTGATTAAATTAATAGTTTTTGCTAATTGTGGAGGCTACATACGCACGAGGTGACGAGAGTCCGTACGTAGCTACTATCTATGCTAAAGTCCGGGTAGTTTAGTACTCAAATCATGAATTACATGTGTAAATTGTATCTTTTATTAAATTAAATTATTTGGACTATATTGTGAATTGTTAGAGAAAGGTAGTAAAAGATGAAAATCTCATATATTTAATTTATTGTTTAATTAATTAATTGTTAAAAGAAATTGTTCATCCTCTCGAATTAATCTTTTAATAAATATACTCTCATTCCGGAGGTACATAACAAAATGTCCTCCTTTCTTGTGGAGCAGGGCCGAATGCCTTGGTAGTATAGATGCATATATGGATAGCGCCGCACGTCCCTCGGCAGTGTACACGACACTTTGGATCGGGCCGTACGACCTCGGCAGAAATCGTGTCTAATAATAATAATAATTATTACACGATACCTTGATATTTTAATTGCAACTTGTGAATTTAATTAATAGATTGGAAATCGTTGCATTTGAAGGAATTTAATTATTTTTGTTGGTTAAATAAAATTATTGTTGACTCTGTGAATCATGTCGATTTAAATATTTATTTTATTTTATTTTATTTATTATTATTGACCCTTAGTGAGTGTCAATGTCGGTCATCTCGTCTCTACCTCTTTGAGATTAGGCTTGATACTTACTGGGTACACGTTGTTTACGTACTCATACTACACTTGCTGCACTTTTTGTGCAGGACCTGAGATAGGTGCTATAGTTGGACCTATCGGCGCGCACCCATGATATCGCGAGGCTTAGTGGTGAGTTGCCCTTCTGAGCCATTCTGCATCAACCAATGCCTCTTCCTAAAATTTTTATTTTATCTATTTTATTTCAGACAGTATTTGGAATCTTTGTATAATCTACTAGATGCTCATACACTTGTGACACCAGGTCTTGACACACACACTAGTAGAATGTTTGGATTTAATTATGTTCTTGATTATTTTTATTTACTAAATCTTTTCATATTGTATAATTCCTGCAAGTAAGAAGAGTTTAATTACTCGGTTATTTTTAAAAGAATTGAATATATGTTTAAATTGCTAGTTGGCTTGCCTAGCTGTAGTGTTGGGCGTCATCACGACATATAGGTGAAATTGGGTCGTGACAAATATGGTATCAGAGCTCTAGGTTCACGTAGGTCTCACAAGTTATGAGCAGGCCTAATAGAGTATTACGGATCGGTACGGAGACATCTGTACTAATCTTCGAGAGGATATAGGGTGTTAGGAAATTACCTTTCCTCATCTTCCATCGTACAATTGATGTAGTACTAAATATATTTCTCTTACTCTCTCACATATGGTGAGAACGCGCTCTAATGAGGCTCCAGACTAAGGAAAAGCTACTCTCCCTGTTGCTAGAGGCCGAGGGAGGGCTCTAGCCCATGGTAGGGGACGAGAAGGTCCCTGGATTGTTCCAGTTATGCCGCCAGTGGGTCCAGTAGAGGATCTCGTTATTGAGGAATAGGGTGAGATTCCTGTGGCAGAGCCAGCTCCGGTGGATTTCACATCTGCAACGGATTCCAGGATGCCATGTGTCATATGTTGCGGTTCATGGACACTATGGCCCATGTCAGTTTATTTCCGGCAGACCCAGCCACATCTCATGCAGGCGGAAGAGCACAGACCCCTATCGCACAGGCTCATGGGCAGGCATCTACTGTATATCAGACACAGGGTACACTACCCTTGGGTGGAGCCCAGCTAGTGGCATCAGCTACACCTGAGCCCAGGCCAGTTGTAGCCGCTGATTCGCAAAAACTATTGCACAGATGGACTAGACTACATCCTCTTGTCTTTGGGGTGAGCGACATGAGGATCCCCAGGACTTCATTGATCGGTTCAGGGACAAACTACACAACATGAGGATATTGGAGTCTCATGGGGTAGACTTTGCTACTTTTCAGCTAGAGGGCAGAGCCTGTAGATGGTGGAAGTCTTATCTTCTTGGCAGACCAGCAGATTCTCCTCCCATGACTTGGGATAGATTCACCCGTATTTTCCTGGACAGGTATATTCCACCCTCCCAGAGGGAAGAGTTGCGGTTTCAGTTTGAGCAGCTCCAGCAGGGTCAGATGTTAGTGACCGATTATGAGGCAAGGTTCTCTGAGTTATCTCACCATCCACTTATGATACTCCCTATTAAGTCGGAGAGAGTGTGGAGGTTTGTTGCGGGTTTACATACTGGCATTCAAGAAACTATGGCTCGAGAGGTTGAGGTGGGTACTTCTTATGAGTTGGTCATGGAGATATCCCGGATGATTGAGGTTGTGCGTCAGCGCGCAGAGAACAGGTTATGAGAGATAAACGGTTTAGATATTCTTAAGAGTTAAGAATTGCTCCGTCTGGGAGCAGAGGTCAGTTCGTGAGAGGGCAGTCTAGCAGTCCCCCATATCCAGCACTACCACCTCCTCGGGGTCCTCCAGTGCGACCTTATTTTAGTGCTATGCCAGAGAGTTCTTATCGCCCACCGGCTATTCAGGGTTCTTCTAGTAGGTATTCAGGTCACCAGAGCCAAATTCTTAGTCAACAGCCCATCGCACCGAAGAGTTATTACGAGTGCGGTGATCCCAGTCACATGCGGAGATTCTGCACCAAGCTTCGGGGTAGACCAGTGCAGCAGGATCAGCAGCCTATGATTACCACACCAGTTGCTCCACCACTTGTCCGACCACCAAGAGGTGGAGGACAGGTGGGTAAGGGTCATCCTAGAGGTGGAGGTCAGCCAGGTGGAGGTCAGCCAGGTGGAGGCCAGCCAATTGGCGCTCCAGCTCGGTTCTATGCTTTTCTGGCCAGACCGGATGCGGAGGCCTCAGATGCCGTGATCACAGGTATTATTTCTATTTGAGGCAAAGATGCCTCCGTATTATTTGATCCAAGGTCTACATATTCTGATGTGTCATCTCTATTTGCTCATTTCCTGGGTGTTTCTCGTGAGTCCTTGAGTACTCCTATTTATGTGTCCACTCCTGTGCGCGATTCTGTTGTTGTGAATCGGATCTACCGGTCCTGTATTATTACATTCTGTAGTTATGAAACTAGAGCAGATCTTCTACTGCTTGAGATGACCGATTTTGAAATTATCCTGGGCATGGACTGGTTATCTCCATATCATGTTATTCTAGATTGTCATGCCAAGACTGTTACCTTGGCTATTCCAGCATTGCCTAGGCTAGAGTGGAAGGATTCGTCTGTTAGTGAATTTAATCGATTATTTCTTTTATGAAGGCTCAACACATGGTTGAGAAGGGTTGTTTAGCTTATCTAGCCTAAGTCTGGGATACTACTGCAGAGACTCCGGCTATTGATTCAGTGCCTGTAGTTCGGGAGTTCTCCGATGTATTTCCTTAAGATCTTCCAGGTATGCCACCTGATCGTGATATTGATTTCTGTATTGACTTGGCTCCAGATACCCAACCTATATCTATCCCACCGTATTGCATAACTCCGAAAGAATTGAAATAATTGAAAGAACAACTAGAGGAGTTACTAGACAAAGGATTTGTCAGACCGAGTGTATCACCTTGGGGTGCACTGGTATTATTTGTGAAGAAGAAGGATGGAACGATGCGAATGTGCATTGACTATCGTCAATTGAACAAAGTCACTATTAAGAACAAGTACCCATTGCCGCGTATTGATGATCTATTTGACCAGTTGCAGGGTGCTAGGGTGTTCTCTAAGATCGACTTGAGGTCCGGGTACCATCAGTTGAAGATTCGGGGTTCGTATGTTCCAAAGACTACTTTCCGGAGTAGATATAGTCATTATGAGTTTCTGGTGATATCCTTCGGTTTAACTAATGACCCGACAACGTTTATGGATATGATGAACAGTGTATTCAGGCCATATATTGATTTGTTTGTCATTGTCTTCATTGATGATATTTTGATCTACTCGCACAGTAAGGAGGAGCACGAGCAGCATATGAGAGTAGTGCTTCAAACATTGCGGGAACAAAAGCTATATTCTAAGTTCTCCAAATGTGAGTTCTGGCTAGAGTCTGTAGCATTTTTAGGGCATATTGTATCGGGCGAGGGCATTAAGGTTGATCCCAAAAAGATTGAGGCAGTTCAGAATTGACATCATCCCACTTCGACGACTGAGATAAGGAGTTTCCTAGGTTTAGCAGGTTATTATCGTCAATTCGTAGAGGGATTTTGATCTATTGTAGCACCTTTGATCAAATTAACCCAGAAGGGTGCTCCGTTCCGATGGTTCGATGATTGTGAGTTGAGCTTTCAGAAGCTCAAGACAACATTGACTACAGCACCAGTGTTAGTGTTGCCTTCCAGTTCGGGAATGTATACACTGTATTGTGATGCTTCACACGTTGGTTTAGGTTGTGTATTAATGCAGGAGGGGTGAGTTATTGCATATATTTCATGTCAACCGAAGCCCCAGGAGAAGAATTATCCGGTGCATGCTTTTGAGTTAGCTGCGATTGTTCACGCTCTTAAGATTTGGAGGCATTATCTTTATGAGGTGTCTTGTGAAGTTTACACTGATCATCGCAGTTTGCAGCATTTGTTCAAGCAAAGGGACCTAAATTTGAGGCAGCGCAGATAGCTGGAGTTACAAAAAGATTATGATATTACTATCCTGTATCATCCGGGCAAAGAAAATGTGGTTGTAGACGCCTTGAGTAGAAAGGCGGAGAGTATGGGTTGTTTGGCTTTCATTTCAGTAGAGGAGAGGCCATTAGCTTTGGATATTCGGTCCTTGGCTAGCAGATTTGTGAGGCTGGATATCTCAGAGCTCAGCCGAATTCTTGCATGTATTGTGGCCTAGTCTTCACTATTTGAGCAGATCAAGGCTCGCCAGTATGATGATCCACACTTAATGGTTCTTCGAGAAACAATACTACGTGATGGTGCCAAGGAAGTTACTATTGGCACAGATGGTGTTCTGCGACTCCATAATCATCTATGTGTTCCTAATGTGGATGGACTGAGGAAAAAGATCCTAGAGGAGTCACATAGTTCTCGGTATTCTATTCATCCAGGCGCTACAAAGATGTATCGTGACCTAAGGCAGCATTATTGGTGGCGACGAATGAAAAAGGACATCGTTGAGTATGTAGCTAGGTGTCTAAATTGCCAGCAAGTTAAATATGAGCACCAGAGGCCAGGTGGCCTACTTCAGCAGATGACTATACCGGAGTGGAAATGGGAACGCATTACTATGGACTTTGTAGTTGGGTTGCCGCGAACCTTGCGGAAGTCTGATGCAGTTTGGGTCATTGTTGACAGGTTGACCAAGTCGGCACACTTTATTCCGATTGTGACTACGTATACTTCAGAGAGGTTGGCCCAGATTTATATTCAGGAGATAGTTCGGTTGCACGGTGTGCCAATTTGCATCAGATCAGATAAAGGCCCTGAATTTACTTCACATTTATGGAGAGCAATGCAGAGTGAATTGGGGACCCGTGTAGAGCTCAGCACAGCCTTTCATCCGTAGACCGACGGGCAATCAGAGCGGACAATTTAGATTTTGGAGGATACGCTCAGGGCATGTATGATTGACTTTGGAGGTCAGTGGGATCGTTTCTTGCCTTTGGCCGAGTTTGCTTATAATAACAGTTACCAATCCAACATCGAGATGGCTCCATTTGAGGCTTTATATTGTCGGCAATGTCGTTCGCCCATCAGATGGTTTGAGCCCGATGAGGCTAAATTATATGGTACAGATTTGGTGAAGGATGCCTTGGAAAAGATAAAGTTGATTCAGGAGCGACTTCGTACAGCACAGTCCAGACAGAAGAGTTACGCGGATCAAAAAGCACGTGATTTATCGTTTATGGTGGGTGAAAAAGTTCTCTTGAAAGTTTCGCCGATGAAGGGAGTCATGAGATTTAGGAAAAAGGGGAAATTTAGCCCAAGGTTTATAGGCCCATTTGAGGTGTTGAGACGAGTTGGGGAGTTTGCTTACGAGCTTGCCTTGCCTCCCAGTCTACCAGGAGAGCATCCAGTTTTCCATGTATCTATGCTCCGGAAGTATCATGCCGACCTATCACATGTGTTAGACTTTAGCACAGTTCAGCTAGATAACAGCTTGGGCTATGAAGAAGAACCAGTTGCCATTGTTGATAAACAGGTTCGCCAGTTGAGGTCCAAGAAGATTTCTGCAGTAAAAGTCCAGTGGAGGGGCCAACCAGTCGAGGAAGAGACTTGGGAGGCCGAGAAAAACATGCGGGGCAGATATCCACACTTATTTAGCACTCCAGGTACAATAGGTTTGTTTGATGATTTCAGACTTGGGTGTATGTTCGAATCGGGTTTTGGACAACCTGCGAGCGGTTCGGTGCTTAAAAGTGAAAATCTACTATTTGAAGGTTTAATGTTCTTTAAATTTGGTTTGGGGTAGGTTTTGGAGAAATTGAAGTCCGTTTGGAATTCCGAGTCTAGGAATGGATCCGTATGGTGATTTAAGACTTGCATGCAAAATTTGGTGTCATTTTGAGTAGTATAAGTATATTTCAGCGCGTTCGGAGTAAGTTTGAAAATTTTGATTTTTCTAAGTTGAATCAATTTGGTTTGGGGTATGATTCTTAGTTTTGATGTTGTTTTACACGTTCCGAGTGTTTGGGCGAGTCCGTTTTATGATTTCAAACTTGTTGGTATATTCGGACGGGGACTCGAGGGCCTCGAGTGTCAATCGGACGAGGCTCAGACCAATTTTGAAACTTGGAAGAAGAGCTGAAGCTTTCTGCTTCTGGTACGTTCGCACCTGCGCTTGGACAGCCGCAGGTGCGATCATCGCAGATGTGACTTAGGCTCGCAGAAGCAGAAAAGGAGGGCAGGAATATGACCGCATATGCGGAATTACTGGCACACCTGCAAACGCGCAGATGCAGAGCTTGGCAGCGAGGGAAAACTCGCACCTGCGAGGCATTTCCACAGGTGCGGTACACCTCCGTAGGTGCGAAACCACTGCTTGGCAGAATGGTTAAAAATCAGGGCTCAGACATTTCTGAGCCCACTTTTCTCCATTTTCGGGTGATTTCATAGCTTTTGAGAGGGGGTTTCAACTAGCAACTTGAAGGTACGTTAATCCTACACACTTTGAGTTAAATACATTGATTATGGGTAGATTATAACCGGTAAATCTTAGAAATCAAGGGTTTAGATGAAAAACCTAGATTTTTATAAAAATGAGATTTTTATCACTAAAATGGTTATGGAATTTGATAGAAATTATATATTTGAGTTCTTGAGATTATGGGTAACGTTTTCATCCGAAAATTTCCGGAATTCGGACACGTGGGCCCGGGGTGAATTTTAGAAATTTTACCATTTTGGATAGGGTAATTTATTTAATAGTTAAATTTTGAATTATTTAGCATGTATTAATTATTTTATATAACTTTTGAATAGATACGGATTTTTCGGCATCGAATTGAGGTTTTTCGCGACATTTTGATCGATAAGTGGACTTTGAGATAAGGTAAGTCTCTTGTCTAATCTTGTGAGGGGAAAATTACTCCATAGGTGATTAAATTAATAATTGTTGCTAATTGTAGGGGTTACGTATGCACGAGGTGACGAGAGTCCGTACGTAGCTACTATCTATGCTAAAGTCCGGGTAGTTTAGGACTCAAATCATGAATTACATGTGTAAATTGTATCTTTTATTTAATTAAATTATTTGGACTATATTGTGAATTGTTAGAGAAAGGTAGTAAAAGATGAAAATCTCATATACTTAATTTACTGTTTAATTAATTAATTTTTAAAATAAATTGTTCATCCTCTCGAATTAATCTTTTAATAAATATACTCTCATTCTGGAGGTACATAAGAAAATGTCCTCCTTTCTTGTGGAGCAGGGCCGAATGCCTCGGCAGTATAGATGCATATATGGATCGCGCGCTCGTCTCTCGGCAGTGTACACGACACTCTGGATTGGGCCGTACGACCTCGGCAGAAATCGTGCCTAATAATAATAATAATTACACGATACCTTGATATTTTAATTGCAACTTGTGAATTTAATTAATAGATTGGAAATCATTGCATTTGAAGGAATTTAATTATTTCTATTAGTTAAATAAAATTATTGTTAACTATGTGAATCATGTCGATTTAAATATTTCTATTTTTTTATTTTATTTATTATTATTGACCCTTAGTGAGTGTCAATGTCGGTTATCTCGTCTCTACCTCTTCGAGATTAGCCTTGATACTTACTGGTTACACATTGTTTACGTACTCATGCTACACTTGCTACACTTTTTGTGCAGGACCTGAGACAAGTGCTATAGTTGGACCTATCGACGCGCACCAACGATATTCAGAGGCTTAGTGGTGAGCTGCCCTTCTGAGCTATTTTGCATCAACCAATGCCTCTTCCTGAAATTTTTATTCTGTCTATTTTATTTCAGACAGTATTTGAAATCTTTGTATAATCTACTAGATGCTCATACACTTGTGACACTAGGTCTTGACACACACACTAGTAGAATGTTTGGATTTAATTCTGTTCTTGATTATTTTTATTTACTAAATCTTTTCATATTGTCTAAATTCCTGCA